>NC_084606.1:36452068-36453851 GCF_033807715.1 Cololabis saira
GCAGGGAAGTGCCGTGTGGCTCTGAGTAGTACGTCCTAATTAATGCATACTACTGTTATTTATTCAAATGTGTGCCGAACTTAAAGGAGACCTATTATGGCATTTAATGTATATTTCAAACAGGCCTTGAATGTCTTAAAAACAATCAAAAGCTTGTTTTTTCTACATAAATCAGAAATTCAGCCTGTGGGCCATGTCTCTAGTTTTACCGCTTCTAACCTCTTTCTCTATGGCGGATTCTGAGGGGGCGGGGCTATGATAATGAGACTCTGTGCTGATTGGCTGCCTGAATGACGTGTAGCAGGGGAGGGCACAAAGCCTCTGGGCAAAACAGCAGCCGGCTGCGTACACAAACCGTGTCCCATGCGAGTGAGTTTCGGCGAAAAAAATCAATTCCATTGCTTTATTTTCTATTGGACTGTCCTAACTGGCCGCGAGTTTAACGGTTTCAGTGTGGACAGAGAGAGTTTAACGGTTTCAGTGTGGACAGAGAGAGTTTAACGGTTTCAGTGTGGACAGAGAGAGTTTAACAGTTTCAGTGTGGACAGAGAGAGTTTAAGGGTTTCAGTGTGGACAGAGAGAGTTTAACAGTTTCAGTGTGGACAGAGAGAGTTTAAGGGTTTCAGTGTGGACAGAGAGAGTTTAAGGGTTTC
This sequence comes from Cololabis saira, assembly GCF_033807715.1. Lineage (NCBI taxonomy): Eukaryota > Metazoa > Chordata > Actinopteri > Beloniformes > Belonidae > Cololabis > Cololabis saira. The sequence goes on from NC_084606.1 coordinate 36,452,722, forward strand.
AGTGTGGACAGAGAGAGTTTAACAGTTTCAGTGTGGACAGAGAGAGTTTAAGGGTTTCAGTGTGGACAGAGAGAGTTTAACGGTTTCAGTGTGGACAGAGAGAGTTTAACGGTTTCAGTGTGGACAGAGAGAGTTTAACAGTTTCAGTGTGGACAGAGAGCGTCCGATGTCACGCAGCTCGACGCGATAGTCGGACGCTGGGATCTTAAGCCTGAATTACGTTTCCGCGTTAAATCGACACGTACCCTACGCCGTAGGCGGAACCATAATCAGCCTTTAGTTACCTGACCGGGTCACCTCGTCTTCACACTAATTCACACAGGAAGATTTAATTGAATTCTAAACAGGTACACCACAGTTATTTACTCCGATTCCTCATCATTTCATATGTTACAAAACAAATTAATCATGTTAACTGTAAATAAATCACAACACTAAATGTTCAGGGGGGGGGGGGGATGCGCAGGCCAGCACGCAGCTCCCGAGGCTCCAGCCTGCAAACATGCACAAAACAGAAAAAAGGGGGGCCAGCACAAGAAACTACAGGAACGATGGACAAAAATGATGAAGTTTGCCAAGCCATATTTAACAGAGTTACACACTTTCTTGATGTGTTTCCTGAAGGAGAGTGCCGGGTCCAGGATTACTACTACTACTTGGCATGTGTGGACATCATTGTGACTCCGCTGCTTACTGAGAGACTGAGAAATAACGCTCCGGTCGCTGTCTTTGTCTCTGCAGGCTCGTCCATCTGGCATCCTCCGTGCAGACAAGCAGCCAAGCAGGAGGAGAAGAGTAAGGTGGGTGAAGCAGACCGAACCACAACCGCTCTCCTCGGTAGACGTGGACTGCATCTCACTCCAGACATGTCTATAGCACGTGAGGGCACGAGGACGGTTTAAAGAATCACAGACCTCACCGGTGTCGATAAAACCGGGGCGTGATTTTGTGAGGACGTGATGTCACCAGCAGCAGAACTAAACCAGAGGAAACTACTGAAAACATAGACATTAAGGATCTTTGGTAGAACATTTCGTTTTTATTTTGTAATCTACATTTTAGTCTTGTTTTTGTGCCTCTACGATATTGCATTATATATTTAATTATCGCTGTCGTCACATGACCAGCAT
>NC_084606.1:36454351-36587400 GCF_033807715.1 Cololabis saira
GGAAGTGGGAGGAATGTGATGCTTTTGGCGGCCGTCTCTGTGAGGACGTCATGAGAGGAGCCGGCAACAACTCTGTGTGACGAAAAAAAACAGACACAAGGACGGAGAAAATGCAGATCCCAGGAGACGTGAGGACAACTCTGTAGATCTCCCAGGAGACGTGAGGACAACTCTGTAGATCTCCCAGGAGACGTGAGGACAACTCTGTAGATCTCCCAGGAGACGCGAGGACAACTCTGTAGATCTCCCAGGAGACGCGAGGACAACTCTGTAGATCTCCCAGGACACGCGAGGATAACTCTGTAGATCTCCATGGACACCAGCAGTGAAGTAGTGGCCGCGCCGGTTCCTGGAGTCCAGTGGACCTGCAGACCCCCCCCCCATCACACGTCCCTGAGGATTCTCCACCTCTGCAGCCAATATTTCCCCCCCATTAGGTCCCAGACGTGAAGCCGGGGGCAGCAGGTCCTGCACGTGAAGCCCTGCTGTTTCTCAGAGGCTTCACACATTCTGAGTGGAGAGTGTAATGAGAAATGCTGCGGCCCAGTCCACTGTTATTCCTGCACCAACTCGCTCACGGAACACAACCGTGGCGCCACCTGGTGGCCAAATACTAGAACCAGGGGGGAAAGTAGGATAAACTTCTTGTAGGAATTAACCGAACATACAGGACTGTCCCAGAAAATTAGAATATTGTGATTTTCTGTAATGCAATTACAAAAACAAAAGTTTCATACATTCTGGATTCATTACAAATCAACTGAAATATTGCAAGCCTTTTATTATTTTAATATTGCTGATCATGGTTTACAGCTTAAGAAAACTAAAATATCCTATCTCAAAAATTAGAATATTCTGGGAATCTTAATCTTAAACTGTAAACCATAATCAGCAATATTAAATTGAATTGCATTACAGAAAATAAAGAACTTCATCACAATATTCTAATTTTCTGAGACAGTCCTGTAAACTCTAAGCATACTAAAACTAGTCTTGTTTACCTATTCTGTTCTGCAATTACTTACATGAAAATAAATGTTTTGCAATAAAGTATGCTCTGTGTCTTACTACATAATAGTCATCTTAAAATAGTAAAATTAAATTTGTGTGTGAGGTTGGGCCCATAGGTGAGGGGGGTTAGTTTAGTGACACTTTTGTTTTTGTAATTGCATTACAGAAAACCACAATATTCAAATTTTCTGAGACAGTCCTGTATGTGCCGTTACGCCGCTGTAGTGCAGTTTGCTCGTCTGAGGGACAAACGGGCAGCGTTAGATAAAGGGAAACGTTTGTTTTCTAGTTAACATTTGATTAGTTTCTGCTCATGTTGTGAGCATCAGTAAGCTGGGAATAACAGGTGGATCATCTCTCCTCCCACGCTGCTCAAAGCGCCTTCCTGTGCGATCCGGGTCTATATTTCTTTCCGGATCCCCGTTCTGGACCGATCCGGTTTACTTTCACCCCTGACTAAAACCCAATGTGGTAGGTTTGAACAAACACCGGTGCTTTACCCGGTGCATTAGTGTGTTGCAGAGATTGTTGCTGCAACTGGGAGTTCTTTACAGAAGCTGCAGGGCTTCCTGTGATCCCTACAGCCTACACCTCCCTATTCCGACAAATCTTCACAACTCGATCAGAGTCACTTGCTTCATCTACTCCTTTATTTCACAAACTCCAGATTCTTACTATTTATGATATGAATATTTTTCAGATATGCGTTTTTATTTATAAGCTAAATTCAAGTGAAGGGAATATTCCTGGACAATTCAAGACTTACTTTAAATTAAATTCACAGGTTTATTCTTATTCAACTCGACAATCGTCAGATCTTCATCCTCCTAAATTTCTCACTTGCAGACGTCAATGTTCGGTGAGATTTAGGGACTAAATTGTGGAATGATTTTTCCCACTTGGCAAAGACTCTTCCTCTTTGAAATGTTACAAAAGACGTTTGAAGGAGCACTTGACTGCTGTTTTGTAACTGTTTTCCCAATATAATGTTGTATCCATGTTCTTTTTTTTTTTTTTCACTCATAGTAGATGTACCGTCTTATTTGCTCAGGAGTCAATATAAGTAATATAAGTTGTAAAAACAATATCCATGCACACTCACACATACTTATTTTTTTGTCTTTATTCTTTATTATTTATATATTGCATTATTAGTTTGCCATCACTTTTGTGTAGTTATACGTTTTATATGTTAATCTTGTGTTCTTTATAACTCATGAAATGTTAATAACTTTGGTGGAGGCTTCAAATAAGCCCATTGGGTTTTTTGCCTCTTCCTGCACCTATAGTATTTATATTTGATATTTCCTGTGTATTTTTAAAACTGTGCAAAACAATAAACTAAACTAAACTAAATCCCTCACTGACGTTCATGTTCACAGGCTGGAGAGAAGCACTACCATCCCTGCTGCGCCCGCTGCGTCCGCTGCGAGCAGATGTTTGCAGAGGGAGAAGAAATGTACCTGCAAGGTGAGAGCACCCTCCTTCATTGTGGCTCCAAACCTTCAAAACACGCAGAGCTGGATCCAAAACCAGATGTCAGGAAGCATCTTAAGACCTGGTTAACACGCATGTCTCTGAGGTTTCACTCATGACCCCAGTGCTTCATGGGTCTAACCGTATTAATGTAACGGGGTTATGGAGTGGTGTTTGTCCCTGACACATGGACTTTTTAACCCTTGTGCTGTCTTCAGGTCAAGGAAGGAAGGAAGGAAGGAAGGAAGGAAGGAAGGAAGGAAGGAAGGAAGGAAGGAAGGAAGGAAGGAAGGAAGGAAGGAAGGAAGGAAGGAAGGAAGGAAGGAAGGAAGGAAGGAAGGAAGGAAGGAAGGGAGGAAGGAAGGGAGGAAGGGAGGAAGGAAGGAAGGAAGGGAAAAAAGAAGGAAGGAAGGGAGGAAGGGAGAAAAGAAGGAAGGGAGGAAAGAAGGAAGGAAGGGAGAAAAGAAGGAAGGAATGGAGAAAACATGGAAGGAAGGGAGGAAAGAAGGAAGGAAGGGAAAAAAGAAGGAAGGAAGGAAGGGAGGAAAGAAGGAAGGAAGGAATGAAAGAAGGAAGGGAGAAAAGAAGGAAGGAAGGGAGAAAAGGAGGAAGGAAGGGAGGAAAGGAGGAAGGAACGGAGGAAAGAAGGAAGGAAGGAAGGAAGGAAGGGAGGGAGGAAAGAAGGAAGGGAGGAAAAGAAGGGGGGAAAGAAGGAAGGGAGGAAAGAAGGAAGGAATGGAGAAAGGAAGGAAGGAAAGAAAGGAGGAAAGAAGGAAGGGAGGGGAAAAAGAGGAAGGGAAGAAGGAAGGAGAGAGCAGGAGAAAAGAAGGGAGGAAAGAAGGAAGGAATGGAGAAAAGAAGGGAGGAAGAAAAGAGGAAGGGAAGAAGGAAGGAGAGAGCAGGAGGAAGGAAGGAAGGAAGGAAGGAATGGAGGGAGGGAGAAAAGAGGAAGGGAGAAGGAAGGAGAGAGCAGGAGGAAAGAAGGAACAGGAGAATTAGGTCATTTTGACCCAAAGACAGTTAATCAGGTTACTTTTACACGTTTTTTTTTCTTTTTCATTTTTGACTTTATTTTGTGTAGAGGGACATTGATTCAATTCAATTCAACTCAATTTTGTTTGTATAGTGTCTATTCCAACATAAATTGTCTCTAGGATCTTTCCAGAGACCCAGAACATGAACTCCCGAGCAGTTATTACATAAACATAACATAAACAGTGGCAGTTAAAAACTCCCCTAGTGGGAGACATTGTACATTGATAAACATTTTAAAATGTAAATATACCCAATTGTAGCCAAAAGGCTAATTTACATTGCCAGTCCCCGTGCAAGACTCAGTAAAAATATACAAGCAACATTACACAACACACAATATCAACAACAATTCAAAATCGCACAACACAGCAATTGTTAATACAATAAACAATTAATGATCACAGATTTGAGACGTTTTAAGCCATTCCTTGAGATTTCCCTTAAAGGAAGAGTAATGAGGGACAATCATTTATTGTAGATGGAAGGCTGTTCCAGATTTTCCCGCCTACAACAGATAACACATTAGCTGCGTCCGAAATTCCCTCCTTCCACCCTAATGAGTAGCAAAAACAGTATGCGAGATATTTTAGTGCGTCCGAAACATTAGTACGTACACAATAGTATGCGCTATCCATACTCATTCCGGAGAAATGTATTAGTGTGGATTGATGGACACTAGCTAAGCAGAAACTTCCCATAATGCAATGCAGCGGTGTTTGGTTGCTAATTGCTGCGCACATTCTTAGCAACCAACAAAAATGGAGGATAACGTTACTAGTACCAAGCAACGCTTGGTACCGTTAGAAGTTAGAAGTTGAAGAGGTAATAATAAAACCACACAGCGCAGGAGAATGTCATCTTGTTTCGTCCAGGATGAACGGGAAAGAGCGGAGCGGTGGTGCTACTGCTGCTGTGACAGGTTGCCATGGTAACAGCTCCCCCTCCCAACGGCAGGAAGTGCCGTGTGGCTCTGAGTAGTACGTCCCAATTAATGCATACTACTGTTATTTATTCAAAAGTGTGCCGAACTTAAAGGGGACCTATTATGGCATTCAATGTATATTTTAAACAGGCCTTGAATGTCTTAAAAACAATCAAAAGCTTGTTTTTTCTACATAAATCAGAAATTCAGCCTGTGGGCCATGTCTCTAGTTTTACTGCCTCTAACCTCTTTCTCTATGGAGGGTTCTGAGGGGAGGGGGGGCTATGATAATGAGACTCTGTGCTGATTGGCTGTCTGAATGACGTGTAGCAGGGGAGGGCACAAAGCCTCTGGGCAGAAGAGCAGCCGGCTGCGTACACAAACCGTGTCCCATGCGAGTGAGTTTCAGCGAAAAAAATCTATTCCATTGCTTTATTTTCTATTGGACTGTCCTAACTGGCCGCGAGTTTAACGGTTTCAGTGTGGACAGAGAGAGTTTAACGGTTTCAGTGTGGACAGAGAGAGTTTAACGGTTTCAGTGTGGACAGAGAGAGTTTAATGGTTTCAGTATGGACAGAGAGAGTTTAACAGTTTCAGTGTGGACAGAGAGAGTTTAATGGTTTCAGTATGGACAGAGAGAGTTTAATGGTTTCAGTGTGGACAGAGAGAGTTTAACAGTTTCAGTGTGGACAGAGAGAGTTTAACAGTTTCAGTGTGGACAGAGAGAGTTTAACGGTTTCAGTGTGGACAGAGAGAGTTTAAGGGTTTCAGTGTGGACAGAGAGAGTTTAACAGTTTCAGTGTGGACAGAGAGAGTTTAAGGGTTTCAGTGTGGACAGAGAGAGATTAACGGTTTCAGTGTGGACAGAGAGAGTTTAACAGTTTCAGTGTGGACAGAGAGAGTTTAACAGTTTCAGTGTGGACAGAGAGAGTTTAACGGTTTCAGTGTGGACAGAGAGAGTTTAACAGTTTCAGTGTGGACAGAGAGAGTTTAACGGTTTCAGTGTGGACAGAGAGAGTTTAACAGTTTCAGTGTGGACAGAGAGAGTTTAACAGTTTCAGTGTGGACAGAGAGAGTTTAACGGTTTCAGTGTGGACAGAGAGAGTTTAACAGTTTCAGTGTGGACAGAGAGAGTTTAACAGTTTCAGTGTGGACAGAGAGAGTTTAACGGTTTCAGTGTGGACAGAGAGAGTTTAACGGTTTCAGTGTGGACAGAGAGAGTTTAACGGTTTCAGTGTGGACAGAGAGCGTCCGATGTCACGCAGCTCGACGCGATAGTCGGACGCTGGGATCTTAAGCCTGAATTACGTTTCCGCGTTAAATCGACACGTACCCTACGCCGTAGGCTCTGCGTTGATGTAACGCGGAACCATAATCAGCCTTTAGTTACCTGACCGGGTCACCTCGTCTTCACACTAATTCACACAGGAAGATTTAATTGAATTCTAAACAGGTACACCACAGTTATTTACTCCGATTCCTCATCATTTCATATGTTACAAAACAAATTAATCATGTTAACTGTAAATAAATCACAACACTAAATGTTCAGGGGGGGGGGGGGGGGGGTGCGCAGGCCAGCACGCAGCTCCCGAGGCTCCAGCCTGCAAACATGCACAAAACAGAAAAAAGGGGGGCCAGCACAAGAAACTACAGGAACGATGGACAAAAATGATGAAGTTTGCCAAGCCATATTTAACAGAGTTACACACTTTCTTGATGTGTTTCCTGAAGGAGAGTGCCGGGTCCAGGATGACTACTACTACTTGGCATGTGTGGACATCATTGTGACTCCGCTGCTTACTGAGAAACTGAGAAATAACGCTCCGGTTGCTGTCTTTGTCTCTGCAGGCTCGTCCATCTGGCATCCTCCGTGCAGACAAGCAGCCAAGCAGGAGGAGAAGAGTAAGGTGGGTGAAGCAGACCGAACCACAACCGCTCTCCTCGGTAGACTTGGACTGCATCTCACTCCAGACATGTCTATAGCACGTGAGGGCATGAGGACGGTTTAAAGAATCACAGACCTCACCGGTGTTGATAAAACCGGGGCGTGATTTTGTGAGGACGTGATGTCACCAGCAGCAGAACTAAACCAGAGGAAACTACTGAAAACATAGACATTAAGGATCTTTGGTAGAACATTTCGTCTCGTTTTGGTCAACAAAAATGAAGACGCATTTTAGCAAAGTTTTTATTTTGTAATCTACATTTTAGTCTTGTTTTTGTGCCTCTACGATATTGCATTATATATTTAATTATCGCTGTCGTCACATGACCTGCATTTTTCGTTGCGTCTCGTCTCGTTTTCCTCAGGTGATAAAGGTTTGTTGACAATGATATTTAGTCAGTAGGGGGAGGGGGGGGGGGGGTCTTTGCGTCAAGAAAAACTCCCCTTTAGGAGGTAAGAAACCTTGAGCAGGACCTGGATTCTAAGAGGGGACCCTCCTCTGCCGAAGGCCAGACTAGGGGGGTCGGGGACGTCAGCAGCACAGCAGACATCCACGCAGGCAGGTGGAAGCAGCAGCAGGATGACCAGAGGTGGGGGGGGCCGCAGGCAGGTGGAAGCAGCAATGGGATGACCGGGGGTGGGGAGGGGGGACCCGGACCGCAGGTCAGCACGCAGCTCCTGAAGCTCCGGCCTGCAAACATGCGCAAAAGAGAAAAAAGGGGGCCAGCACAAAAAACTACAGGAATGATGGACAAAAATGATGGCTATGATATACTTATAATAAATAAAAATGGAAATGGAGTTGTATTTTGGTCTCAATAAAACAGAGCCGCTGTATTTTTACCCATCCAGTAGCAGTCCTGCTACTGAAACCCCCCCCCCCTCACCCTTCCTTCATCTCCCTGCCATGCTCCTCATCATCACCCTTTTCCTCCCCAGAAGCAGGTCCGGATACAGCTCAATGACGTCCCCGAGCAGCAGGTCGGTGCTCCTGAACGTAACCCCCGCTTCATAACCCCCCGACCCCGACCCCAGCACTTTTATCTGCTGCATGGATCCACCCGAGCCGTCTGACACCTCCCTCCTGAGCGTTGCGGTGTTGCAGTCTGGCGTTTGGTGCTGGCGGTGGCCGAGGACGCATGCACGCGGGTTATCTAGGCAAACCGTTGGTGTGGTAACAGCTTCCTGCGTGGAGAGTAAAGCCGGGCAGACACTGTGCGATTATCGGCATGTTTTGAACCGATTTTCCAGTCGTGCGACAATTTTTTGGATCGGGTCAGATTTCGACCCAATCATTGGTCGTGCCTCGTGCAGTATACGTGGGGTAACGACGAGAGATTAACACCTCACGACGAGAGAGTAACACCTCACGACGAGAGAGTAACGCCTCACGACGAGAGAGTAACACCTCACGACGACAGAGTAACACCTCACGACGAGAGATTAACACCTCACGACGAGAGATTAACACCTCACGACGAGAGAGTAACACCTCACGACGAGAGAGTAACACCTCACGACGAGAGAGTAACACCTCACGACGAGAGATTAACACCTCACGAGAGAGAGTAACACCTCACGACGAGAGATTAACACCTCACGACGAGAGATTAACACCTCACGACGAGAGATTAACACCTCACGACGAGAGATTAACACCTCACGACGAGAGATTAACGCCTCACGACGAGAGATTTACACCTCACGACGAGAGATTAACGCCTCACGACGAGAGATTAACGCCTCACGACGAGAGATTTACACCTCACGACGAGAGATTAACGCCTCACGACGAGAGATTAACGCCTCACGACGAGAGATTTACACCTCACGACGAGAGATTAACGCCTCACGACGAGAGAGTAACACCTCACGACGAGAGAGTAACACCTCACGACGAGAGAGTAACACCTCACGACGAGAGAGTAACACCTCACGACGAGAGATTAACACCTCACGACGAGAGATGAACACCTCACGACGAGCTCCCAATCACAAATCGTGTGCCCGCAAGAAAATCAAATGTGTTTGAAATCCTGGTCGCTCCTCGTGAAGGAATCACAGTTGAAGCAGCTACGACCCGATTGGACTCATCCTTTCATAGCGAGCATGCGCAATCTCTGATGTCACGTCAAAAACTATTATTTGTAGTGTAAGTGTTGCAAATTCACATTACAAATCATGTTTTAATAGCAGAAAAAAAAGACAGCATTTCCCACGTCTGCCCAGCCAATTCCTTGTCCAATCACGACGCTGTCTAATCTTTTTTCATTTATCGCCACACAGAATGGCACAAATTGCTAAAGGCTGATTTATGGTTCCGTGTTACACCAACGCAGAACCTACGGCGTAGGCTACGTGGTGTCGCGCCGTCGATTTAACACAGAACCATAATTCCGGTTTAAGGCAGCGTGTTTGTTTTAGCTGAGCATCTTCGGTGTCTCCCACTTCCTCCTCTTCCACTTCTTTTTGACGTTGCAGTTCCAGTAACAGAAGTCCGACGTGAAGATTATGATCGTATAGTGTGAGCAGACGTAAGGATTATGAACGTATAGTGTGAGCAGACGTGAGGATTATGATCGTATAGTGTGAGCAGACGGAGCATCAGAGCATCGGGTCGTACAGTGTGAGACCATAAAGCGTGGGCTGTGAACTTTTGAACTCAGCGATCTAGTCGTGCAATTTGAGATGGGGATGAATCAAACGATTTAAAATATCGCACAGTGTATGCCCAGCTTTACACTAACACAACCTGAACAGAGTGGACGCGTCTGAGTCTTTTCACACATTTATCTAAAAGGTCAAAGGTCAAGGTGAAACAGAGCGTTCACTCTCCAGTTCAACTTGTGTGCTGACGGCCACCAAAGCTTCACTAATACGGCCACTGAGCTGCGTGTGGTGTTCTTCTTCTGGTCCTGTTTGCTGTGTTTGTCCGAGTTTCAACCCGATGAGCTCAGTGAGCATCTACAACCTCCAATCAGAAAAACCTGGGACTGGATGGGAAATGGGGGGGGGGGGGGGGGGGGGGGGGGGACTTCCTTGGCTTTTGTTTCCTAAGCTAAAGACATTCCAGTGTTTTTCTCATCAACTTTCCATCAACTTTCCTTCAACACATCCCAAATGGTCGGTACTGGGGGAATGTCGTCACCATCTCTGGGCTTGCAGGGGCCACGTGGTCCGATTGAAATCCTGAAAAACTGGTTGGAAAACAGCTCATCGAAAGCTTTTAATAGCAACAAGTCCAAACGCCATCCCAACTTTTTTCTGACTCAATGGCCACGGTTACATGATGTTTTTTTAATTCGGAATTAATTATTCTGAATTAAATAATTCCGAATTAAACTATTTTCCTTTGAGTTTACATGGAAATAGTAATTCTGAATTGAGGTTTACATGGAAAATATGTTTGATCGGCTTTATCCAATTCCTCTACAGGTCTGGGGGTTGGGAAGGTTCTGATTGGATAGGGGGGCGGACGTCTTTACGTCTTTACGTCTACCGGAAGAAAACAAAACTCGATTAGCAATAACATGGAGGACCACATTATTGGATTTTATTTTTGAAGCAGCAGCACGACAACATCATGTCGATGATTTTCTTTGTCTGCTGAAGAGGAGATAGATAGAAGACCGCGCTTTGGCACGACCACCGTTTACTGCGTGCTGCCATCTTGAAACTTTGTTTGGAAAAACAAGTGCAGCGCGGAATATAAGCGTCATCGCGACAGACGAGCAAGGGAAATTAATTTAAAGCAGAATGAGTGTATACATTTTTTTTTCATTTTTTTTTCATTCTTTTTTTATTGTATTTTTTTTATTTTATTTAAATTATTTTATTTTTATTTAAAATTTGTGTTCTTTTTTCTAGTATTTTATTATTTTAATTTTTTCTTTTGAATGAGTGTAAACATGATCGTAGAATTATTGTATTCGGATTTAAAATCAGAATAAACCAGCCACTTACTTCGAAATTAAGTTTAATTCAGAATGGCCATTTTCATTGGGAATTAGGTGTTTACATGGTCATTTTTACTCATTTTAAATCAGATTTAATTTTAATTCTTCTAATTAAAGAGGAATTAAACTTCCCATGTAAACGCACTGAAGGTTATAGTTCAAAGATATCAGATGGATGAAGCAGAAAACCCAAACACTCCGGTTACTCCGAGGGCTTTTTTCTCCCTGAGGGTGCGAGTCATTCTCAGCATTAGTGTGAGAGGTTGACGAGGAGTGTAGCACCCTATAATGTAATAATTTCCTATAATGTAATAATTTCCTATAATGTAATAATTTCCTGAAAATGTAATAACGCCTGAAAATGTAATAAAACTTGCACTTAACTCAATCGAAAATGTAATAAAACCCAATAATGTAATAACTTCACCAATAATGTAATAAAATATCCTGACGGATATTGTAATAACATTTTTACTGATAATGTAATACCTTATTACGTTATTGGGAATTTATTACATGGTACTCAAAGTCTGCAATTTAACCCAATAGTCATTCTGGTGTTTCAAATCCAGCGTATATAACATTCTTAGATACTTAAAAGACAAAATGTAGAACTCTGGACTGAAAATGAACATATATATTACATTATTTGTCAAGTATTACATTATCAGTTTTGGAAAAAAAGAAAAAGACCCACCTGAAAATGTAATAAATCCCCAATAATGTAATAAGGTATTACTTTATCGGTTAAAATGTTATTACAATATCAGTCAGGATATTTTATTACATTATTCGTGAAGTTATTACATTATTGGGTTTTTATTACATTTTCGATTGAGTTAAGTGAAAATTGTATTACATTTTCAGGCGTTATTACATTATAGGAAATTATTACATTATAGGAAATTATTACATTATAGGAAATTATTACATTATAGGGAGCTACAAGGAGAGACGTTTTGAACGTGGTACAGTATGTCTGTGGATGTCCCTGACCAGACTCCACAAGCACTTACACACACTGTTAACGTGGATTCAGGTTGAAGGCTATTCTGTGTGAAGTTGAGCTTCAGTTGCTGGGAGGTCACATGACCACGTGCATGCATCACAGAAGAGAGAGCGGCTTTTACTGCAGTGAAACCTCCCGGTACGCCGACGCCGTCTCTCCCGGTGACGGCGTGTTTGTGTGTTGCAGGTGACCCGGACCTCGTCTGAGAGCATCACTTCAGTGCCGGCGTCCAGCGCCTCGGGATCCCCCAGCAGAGTCATCTACGTAAGACCGGCCGTCGCCGTGGCAACGCCCCCATCTCCAGCTCCACAGAGTTGATTCTACTTTGATAAAAATGAAAAAAAACTGTAAATTACAAGATCGACATAGACTAATCATGAGAGCAGTAAAGAGAGCAGTAAAAAGAAAATAAAAGTTTTACATTAACGAGATTTAAAGTTGTAATTTTACATTCTTCATTTTATTAGAATAAACATGTGGAACTGAAGAGTCTAGAAAGTTTAAAGTTACCAGATTCAGGTCGTAATTTCCTTCTTTCCTCCTGCTCCTTCCTTCCTTCCTTCCTTCCTTCCTTCCTTCCTTCCTTCCTTCCTTCCTTCCTTCCCTTCCTTCCTTCCTTCCTTCCTTCCTTCCTTCCTTCCTTCCTTCCTTCCTTCCTTCCTTCCTTCCTTCTTTACTCCCTTCATTTCTTCCTTCTTTTTTTCCCTTCTTTCCTCCTGCTCTCTCCTTCCTTCTCCCTTCCTCTTTTCTTCCTTCCTTCCTTCCTTCCTTCCTTCCTTCCTTCCTTCCTTCCTTCCTTCCTTCCTTCCTTCTTCCCTTCCTCTTTTCTTTATTCCTTCCTTCTTTCCTTCCTTCCTTCCTTCCTTCCTTCCTTCCTTCCTTCCTTCCTTCCTTCCTTCCTTCCTTCCTTCCTTCCTTCCTTCCTTCCTTCCTTCTTTTCTCCCTTCCTTTTCTCCCATCCTCCCTTCCTTATTTTCACGCTTCCTTCCATCCTTCTTTTCTTCCTTCCTTCTTTCCTTCTTTTCTTTCTTCCTTCCTTCCTTCTTTCCTCCCTTCTTCCCTTCCTCCTTCCTTGACCCGAAGAGAGCACAAGTGTTAAGAATAAAGAATAAATTCACGAGATTAAAACTATAACCTTACAAGAATAAATCTGTAAATTATGAGAATCACGTTGCAAATATACAAGAATAAAATAATACATTTATGAGAATTAAGCATTGAATGTAATAAATGAATATAAGAAACATATGTAAGAGAAGAAAAAAAGCAGATTTTCTTGATAGAAAGATGAAATTTGCTCTTTGGTGAATCTTTAACTGAAACAACTTTTGATCCTTATTAGTTTTGGGGCTCAAACTAATTTTCCTCCCTCTCAAGGTGACTCTAAACCTTTGCTCCACCAATGTTTTCTTTGTAACTGTGTTCCAGTAACATGTGGTGTACTTCTGTGCATGAGTTCCTGAAGTGATTCTAGTGGTTCTGCTGCAGGCCAAGCTGGGAGAGGAGACGCTGGACTACAAGGACCTGGCCGCCCTGCCCAAGACCAAGGCCATCTACAACATCGACAGGCCGGACATGTTGTCCTACTCTCCCTACGTCAGCTACCCGTCAGAGGAGAGACACTACGGAGAGGTAGACCACCTTCAGATCTCTGCTCGTGTCTTTGTCTCACCTGAACTCTTCTGAAATTAGTTTTAAACAGGTCTGAAACAGGTCTGAAACAAGTCTGAAAAAGGTCTGAAACAGGTCTGAAACGGCCATGAGACGTGCCTGAAACAAGTCTGAAACATGCTTGGCATCATAAATTCGGAGGATAACAACTATGAACATGCACGACTGGATGTATTTTAGTTTAAACAGATAACTCGTCATACGATGAGACGTCTCTTTGTTGCGTCCCATCCTGCTGTCGGTCCATAATAATAATAATAATTAAAGCTGCAAGCCGCGATGAACGGGCCCTCGCACCCTTGTGCACGTTCAGGCTGCAGTGGAAGCTTGTATGACTTGCATGTAGATTCTTCAGGCCTGGACATTTAGCGGATGAAACCAGCCACGACTCTCTATATCAAACCATTCAAAAGTTATGGCAGAAAGTAGGAACTATCAGATATCGACCAATCAGAAGAAGGGGTGGGGCTAATTTGCACCAATTTTGGTCAAGGACTCAAAACCGAGTCCGATGACACCACCCACGAGTCTTTATGTCAAACCATTCAAAAGTTATGGCAGAAAATAGGAACTATCAAATATGGACCAATCAGATGAAGGGGGGGCGCGCTTTTTGGCGTCTAGCGTCGCCACGGTAATGCTTTTGAAAGAGAAAAGTAATGCGCGTCGTCGCAGGATGGAGACCCACATTTTAAGGTATAACACATCTGGGTGCATGTTACGGTTCGGGCCGTATTAACTGCCGAAGAAATGGCATAAATTGCGCCAAAATTACACGATTAATTCAAAATGGCCGACTTCCTGTTCGGTTTCAGCCATGGTACCAAGAGACCGAGAGAAGCGTGGCTGCCATATTGCGCCAAACGGCCCCTCAGACCACCACTAAACATTCATACACATTCAAAGTGGGTGGGTAAGGTGTCTTGCCCAAGGACACTATGACAGCAACTGGGACAGAGCGGGATTCAAACCGCCGACCTTCCGATCATTGGACGACCCGCTCTACCACCTGAGCTACTGCCGCCCCATTTTCCTCCCCCACTGACGTTTACCGACCTTCTTCTTTATCGCTGCGGTAACGGTGTCCCAGCCCCGATGTGGTTGGCTGGTCCTGGCCATCCCTGCTGGTGCTGAACTCTCCTCTCACGAGCTGCTCCTAACCACTGCTTTCTCCCCGTCTTCATCCGCAGTCCCCCCTGCTGCTGTCTCCGTCTCCTGCCGAGGTAAACATGCATGTCTCCCGTGGTGTGGACAGAAGAGTATTAGGGCCATGCAGGAGAAAAAATATTTGAGAGGGGAAGATTTGTTTTTATTGTGCACTTTGAGAAAAAAGTCGAAATGTCGGGAAAAAAGTTGAAATGTTGAGATTAATGTTGAAATACAATTTCAAGAATAAAGTTGAATTTCGCCTTTTTTCTCGACATTTTGACTTTTTTCTCGACATTTTGACTTTTTTCTCGAAGTGCATAATGAAAAAAAAATCTTCCTTCTCTAAAATATTATTTTTATTTTTCTCCTGCCTGGCCCTAATACTCCGTAATGTTGTGCGTGTTTGGAAACAAAAGTCTTGATTTATTGCCTCATTAAAACAGTCAAACGTGCAGCGTCACATGTTTTCCTCCTCAGAGATTCTCCATCCTGAGGTCTTCTGGCTTTCTTCTTGGCACTCCATTTCATTTCCTAATATTCATCCATTTTTGCATGTCAGACCTGGGCAGCAGTCGGGTCAGCGCAGCCCGACCCTCGGCCCCCGTGGTCGCGTTTTCTCCGTCCAGCAGGGTTTTACTTTTACTGCAAGTGGCGTGGACGTCTCTGGAGCTACGGAAGAGTATCAGGCCAGGCAGGAGAAAAATATCATCATATCATATTTTAGAGGAGGAAGATTTTCTTTTCATTATGCACTTCGAGAAAAAAGTCAAAATGTCGAGAAAAAAGTCGGGATGTCGAGAAAAAAGTAAAAATGTTGAGAAAAAAGTTGAAAAGTCGACATTAATGTTGAAGTACAATTCTGAGAAAAAAGTCGAAATGTATTTCAACTTTATTCCCGAAATTTCTACTTTTTTCTCGAAATTGTACTTAAACATTAATCTCGACATTTTGACTTTTCAGATTTTTTTCTACTCATTTTAAGTGAAAATCTACTTGAAACAGGTGAAAATTGTGAAATAACAAGTTATTTTTCTGTTAATGACACTTTTTTTTAAGTGTAATGAGATTTGTTTGACTAAAAATGAGACATTTTAACTAGAAATAAGACAATGTTAAGATTGTGAGTTTTTGCAGTGTAACGTCAGCCATCTGTTCTGGTGCAGGGAGGTTTGCAGTGACCTCAGCTCTGCATTGTTGTGTGTGACACCGGTTTCCATGGCAACCCTCATCCACACGGCCCCCTCGGCCGTTGACGCCGGGCTCTTGTCGGTGATCAGAGATGGCAGGAGTCCAGCTGTGGCTTCTTTGCTCTCTATGTCACCAGATTCCCTCAACCATGGGATGATGTCGCACATGAAATCGACACCCGGTTTGGATTTGAGCTTAATCGGTTCAAGACTCCTCGTTTCCCCGGCTGACGGCCTTTTGGCTCTTCAGGCTGCTTTGCAGGGGGCGGGGGGAGAAGCAACATCTTCCAAGCCAACGGCTGACTGATGACTTTAAGACCACAAGGTCGATCCTCTCAAACAGAAATGGGGACGTGAGGAATGATGGGATTGCTAATCCAGACCCCGCAGAGTTTTTAAAGAGCAAAAATCATGTCAGCGGTGATTTATTACAGGGGGTGCGTCCAAAGTTGCGTCATTCTTGTATGAAAAACATTTCAAATCTACATCCTGTGACAATCCAGCAGGAGTATAGTGAAGTTGTGAGCGTTCTGTGGGATGTTTTAGTGTCTCCAGTCTACAGCAAAACTACGGAAGAGAATTAGAGGCATGCAGGAAAAAATATTTGAGAGGGGAAGATTATTTTTTTATTGTGCACTTCGAGAAAGAAGTCGAAATGTCGAGAAAAAAGTCAAAATGTCGAGATTAATGCTGAAATACAATTTCAAGAATAAAGTCAAAATTTCACCTTTATTAATCTCGACATTTTTAGCATTAATCTCGACATTTTGACTTTTTTCTCTCGACATTTCAACTTTTTTCTCGAAGTGCATAATGAAAAAAAAAATCTTCTTCCTCTAAAATATTATTTTATTTTTCTCCTGCCTGGCCCTAATACTCTTCTGCAATAGATGGTGTAAGAAGGCGATGTTTCAGGGGCAAAAAGGATTTAGTCAGATCATGAATTGCAGGTCTGGGTCCAGTGAAGGAACTGCAGTACTGGATCCAGACCCCAGTGGTCAGTGAAGGAACTGCAGTAGTTTGCAGTAGTTTTATGTGCACAAGTCATTTTCTAACTGTGATGCCCTGCAGGAAAATATATAGAATAAAATATATGGTTATACTGTCATAATGTACATACATGTACATGATTATATCTGTTTTTGCAGTGAATATTAACACATCTTGCAGTTTTAAACTACATTTTTAATAATACACATTGACCAACTTTCTACCATTTCTACCCCGTATCTGGCAATGTATCTTGTTGGATACATACATTTCAAAAGTTGCTAAATAACACTACAAACACAGTTAGAACATTTTTTCTTCATTAGCACATTATGACAACAGTCATAATTAGTTTTATGAATTTATATTATTGTTTTATTGAAAATAACTATGATTAATATGTAATTACGAACATCTGCATCTCAGAGTTGGATCATGAAACAGACTTTTGCTGCCGTTGCTGGTTGAATAAAATTAACCAGAATCCGTCAGAGTCTCTTTCTCTGATTTCCTCCTCCTGACTCAGACGTCTGACTCCAACCCCCCGACCAATCGGTGGCCTGTAGTGTGATGATGTCAGATACAGCCGACTCAGCCGCTTAGAACCTCGGCAGAATAGTTACAGAAAAGTATCTACTCGGTACGTTAGACCCCTAGTGGAAAAGAACCAAACCGAGGAGAGTTGAGTCGGGCTGAGTAGGTACTAGTGCAGGGGTCGGCAACCCAAAATGTTGAAAGAGCCATATTGGACCAAAAACACAAAACAAATATGTCTGGAGCCGCAAAAAATGAAGAGTCTTGTATAAGCCTTAGAATAAAGACAAATGGCGAAAGGTGAAATGTTGAGAAAAAAGTCGAAATGTTGAGAAAAAAGTCAAAACGTCGAGGAAATAGTCAAAATGTCGAGAAAAAAGTGGAAATGTCGAGATTAATGTTGAAGTACAATCTCGGGAAAAAAGTGGAAATGTTGAGAAAAAAGTTGAAATTTCGAGAAAAAAGTCAAAATTTCGAGAAAAAGTCCAAATGTTGAGATTAAAAAGGAAAACGAAAAAAGAAAGAGGAAAAAAAGGAAAAAAGAAGAAGAAAAAAAGAAAAAAAAGAGAAAAAAAGAGAAAAGAAAAAGAAAAAAAAGAAGAAGAAAAGGAAAAAAGGTCAAACATTTTTGAAAAAGCTCCAGGAGCCACTAGAGCGGCGCTAAAGAGCCGCATGCGGCTCTAGAGCCGCGGGTTGCCGACCCCTGTACTAGTGGAAAAGCGGCATTAGTTTGATTGGTTGATTGATGCATCCGCTCTACGTGGATCACATCAGAAGTGGAACCGGTCCTGGTTTCTGTCTGGTAATCATCATTGATTCCTCCCTGTGTGTTTGTGTGCAGGGTGACGGGGAGAAGTCCCCCCGCCAGCGGAGAGCCTCCAGCCCCGGCTCCAACAGCTCCCTGGGGGGCTACGGCCGCTGCACGCCGTCGCGCTCCCCCCAGAACTACAGCCGAGCAGGTACCAGCCTCACACATCATTCATGGTGGCTTTTCATTTTGGTGTCCACCCCAAGAATTTAAGTGGTCCCATCTGGCCACCCTAGGAAACATTTTTGGAGGCGCCCCTGGCCTTTCTCTGCTGCCGACAGGTGGAAGAAACCGTCCAAAGATGCTCTTTAGGGAGCCGACACTGTTTCCTGTCAGGAGGGGGCGTTCTTGTAGTTATGGAAATCAAACAAGTTTTAAAAGTTTTACGTGTAACGTTACCACCAGTACTCGAGTTGTAGAAAAACATCAGGGGGGATGGTGGATTTGATCATATGGGGACAGATAATTTGTGCTGATTACAAATAATATAATATATTACAAATAATAGCAGTGACCAAAACAGCTGCAGAAATACTGCAGGAATGACATAGCAGCAGTTAAATGCAGCCTTCTGTAAGCTTTAAATATCCACTGGGCTTACATCAAATACATCAAAACACAACAATAAAAAACACTTTTCTGAACTTATCAATATGACTCTGTCCTTCACAGGATAAGTAACATGGATCACTGCAAAAACTCTAAATCTTAACAAGAATATTTGTCTTATGTATTAAGTAGGAAGGAAGGGAGAAAAGAAGGAAGGAAGGAAGGAAGGAAGGAAGGAAGGAAGGAAGGAAGGAAGGAAGGAAGGAAGGAAGGAAGGAAGGAAGGAAGGAAGGAAGGGCGAAAAGAAGGAAAGAAGGGAAGAAGGGAGAAAAGAACAAAGGAAGGAGAGAGCAGGAGGAAGGAAGGAAGGATGGAAGGAAGGAAGGAAGGAAGGAAGGAAGGAAGGAAGGAAGGAAGGAAGGAAGGAAGGAAGGAAGGAAGGAAGGATGGAAGGAAGGAAGGAAGGAAGGAAGGAAGGAAGGAAGGAAGGAAGGAAGGAAGGAAGGAAGGAAGGAAGGAAGGAAGGAAGGAAGGAAGGAAGGAAGGAAGGAAGGAAGGAAGGAAGGAAGGAAGGAAGGAAGGAAGGAAGGAAGGAAGGAAGGAAGGAAGGAAGGAAGGAAGGAACAGGAGAATTAGGTCATTTTGACCCAAAGACAGTACAAAGGTTAAGACAGGAAAGTGACCTTAAGCTCTTACACTGCAAAAACTTGAAATCTTAACAAGAATATTTGTCTTATTTCTAGTTAAAATGTCTCATTTTAGTAAAAAAATCTCATTACACTTAAAACAAGACTCATCACTGGAAAAAACAACAATTTTTACCTGTTTCAAGTAGATTTTCACTTGAAATAAGTAGAAAAATCTGCCAGTGGAACAAGATTTTTTTGCTTGTAATGAGAAGATAAATCTTGTCCCACTGGCAGATTTTCCTATTTATTTCAAGTGAAAATTTACTTGAAACAGGTGAAAATTGTCAAATAAGTTATTTTTCTGGTGTAATTTTTCTGGTGATGACTCTAAATGTTGAAATAGCAGTAAAACCACATTCATTGATGAAATGACATAAGGGATGGAAAGGAGGGATGACAGTTTTACAGGGGGGATGATTTGGACCGTTTTTATTTCAGGGGGGGATGCCATCCCCCCCTCATCCCCCCTCACCCCCCTCATCTCCAGTACTGGTTACCACGCCTCCATTTCTCCTCCTAGCTCAGAGTTTTGAAAACATTGTTCCAGGTAAAGGAGACGTAGCGGTCCGTCAGTAACCCCGTTGTCCTGTGTGCTGTGATTGGATGTCCAGGACCACAGCTACTGCCCGGCAGTAGATACTTGCCCCCAAACTCCCCAGGCCGCGTAAAGCCGGCCCCCGCCCGGGCCACGGATCCGTCGTCTCTCCCGGTGTACTACTCCAGCGGGGCTGAAGGTGGGCCGGGCCAGTACTCCCCCACCCCACCAGGGGGCGGTGCAGGCCTGTCCCTGCAGCTGAACCCCACCACCCTGGCCATGCTGCAGCAGCACCGCTACATCCCGTACTTCAGAGGTATCCGGGCGTGCCTGACCCCCGCCAGACAACGGTGGGGGGGTTACTGGGATCCTTGCTGCTGTCAAGCCCCACACGGTTGAGAGGGAACGTACAAAATGCTCCCATTCGACTTTAAATCCCCATACAAATGTGGTCATGGTGTTCCCTGAGCAAGAAGAAGGAACCTTAAGGGCCAGTCCCAATCCCTACCCCTACATTTTGCGCGTTCCCGTGAGGGTAGTGGTGTCCCAATTCCTCTTTGCATGTAGGGGGAGTGGGGATAACGAGGGCTAGTGGGTATGAATCTAGCCCTTCAGAGCGAGGGATTTCAGATGCTGACTAGCTGACCGAGGGCTAGAGAAAATGTCCCAGAATGCTTTACGTCATCATTTGCAGACTGAATCAAACAAAAAAACATGGTGGACATTTATCATTTTTTAGAGAATAAAATCAATATTTTGAGTTAGTTTCTGCATAAAAATGCGTTTTGATTACATTTCTAGTGAGAAATATACAGACTGTCTCAGAAAATTAGAATATTGTGATGAAGTCCTTAATTTTCTGTAATGCAAAAATGTCATACATTCTGGATTAATTACAAATCAATTGAAATATTCTAAGCCTTTTATTATTTTAATATTGCTGATCATGGCAAAAAGAAAGAAAACTCAAATATCCTATCTCAAAAAATTTGAATATTCTGGGAATCTTAATCTTAAACTATAAACCATAATCAGCAATATTAAAATAATAAAAGGCTTGCAATATTTCAGTTGATTTGTAATGAATCCAGAATGTATGACATTTTTGTTTTTTTTAATTGCATTACAGAAAATAAAGAACTTTATCACAATATTCAAATTTTCTGAGACAGTCCTGTATTTTACTTTCATAATATTCACTCAGTGAATGTACATAATCACTCGCTTGCTCATTGTTGCAAAGTTTTTTCAGATCTCGCCAGAATAAAGGCTGGTTTATGGTTCCGTGTTACACCAACGCAGAGCCTACGGTGTATGTTACGCGGCGACGCGCGCCGTATGCCGTAGGCTCTGCGTCGATTTAACGCGGAACCATAAATCAGGCTTAATGTGAAGCTGCAACGTTTTCAACCTGATCTCACAAAAATCCGTGAAATCCCCAGGGCCGCTTACGTACCCGAACATAAACCACGCAGTGACGTAGCAAGTGGTGTCCCAATCCCTAGGGAGGATTACAAGGGCCCTACCCCTGTGGCTTCATTTTGAGGGTGAAGTGGTAGTGGGTAGGGTGAACATTGGGATTGGCCCTAAATTTTTAAAGATGGAATCCCTTTGAAAGGTGTAATTCTGCAGATGTGGAGACAGCAGCAACGTGCCAGTGCACCACCGAACTGACCTCACCTGGCATGGGTTGTGGTTGAGCACCGGATTAACCGGATTAACCGTGTGTTGGAAAGTGGTCCGCTGTGGGGTCTCTGGGTCACCCGGAGACTCGGGTCCTACAGGGAAGCAGAACCTTCCTGGTGTGTGCTGTTTGTTTGATCGCTCATGAAGCTTTATCTGCATCGACTCTTGAACTAAATCCTTGCAACTGCTAACACCGTTACGATATCACACATCTCCAAACTCAACATCACAAACCAGGGCTGTGAGCATCCCCTCGGATTCTGTAACTGTCAAGTCCAACCTCTTTTTCCCTCCAAACGACACAAGGACAACTCAATTCCAATTTACAACTCAAACTTTTATTTTTCTTTGATTGGTTGGTCATTTCATCACAATAGGTTGTAAACCTTTAAAGACAGAAACAAAAGTTAACGTCTTAAACATTTTTAAATTAATCAATCTTTTAAGCCTTTAAATTGAATAAAGAAAAATCTAATATCATGAATTTCTCACATTTTAAGCCTTTTAAACCTTTTAAATGGAATAAAGAGAAATCTTATTTCATGAACTTTCCACATTTTTAGTAAAGCTTTAACATTCAACAGAATTGTAACATTTTCACCTTTTTATCATCCCTCTGTATTCTATACTTTTAATTTTTCAAACTCAAAATGAAATGTTTTCTTACTGAAAAATGAAACATTATCTTAGTGCAAACTCATTCAACACCAAACCAATGAAGTCAATGCTGCAATGCTTTCATTGACCAATCTATACAGCAGTTAAACATAAACTTGACCATATTAAGCAGCATGAAAGCAAATAAAACATTTCACCGATCATTGGCGTCTTTGGACTGAATCCATGAGTGGACTTGGAGCTTCTTTTCTCTGAAGTTTGTTTGTTTGACTAAGGGTGCTTTCACCTCAGTCCCGTTTGGAGCAGTTGTTCCGAAACAGGGAGCGTTTCCCCCTAAAGATCGGTTCGTTTGGTTTATGTGAACACAGCAATCGCACTCGGATGCGGGACAAACCAAGCGAGCTGAGATCCTAGGAGAGGTGGTCTCGGCCCGATTCCATTCCAGACCTGGAGCGGTTCGTTTGCAGTGAGAACAGAATCCACACAGAAACACACAGAAACAAACTAGCCACACTCGCCTACGATGCTCCATAGTTGTTGTTTTTCCCGGGGTAAAGAAGAGGAAACTCTTTCCGCGTTCATTTCTGACCAATGAGTTAACAGTTGGTTCGCGCATGGTATTTGTTAACCCTTTTGCTGTCTCCGGGTCAGAATGACCTAATTCTCCTATCCTTTTTTCCTCCTGCTCTCTCCTTCCTTCTCCCTTCCTCTTTTTTCCCTTCCTTCCTTCCTTCTTCCCTTCCTCTTTTGTCCCTTCCGTCCTTCCTTCCTTCCTTCTTTATTTCCTTCCTTCCTTTCATCCTTTTCTTCCTTTCTTCCTTCTTTTTTCCCTTCCTTCCTTCCTTCTTCCTGCTCTCTCCTTCCTTCCTTCCTTCCTTCCTTCCTTCCTTCCTTCCTTCCTTCCTTCCTTCCTTCCTTCCTTCCTTCCTTCCTTCCTTCCTTCCTTCCGTCCGTCCGTCCGTCCGTCCGTCCTTCCTTCCTTCCTTCCTTCCTTCCTTCCTTCCTTCCTTCCTTCCTTCCTTCCTTCCTTCCTTCCTTCCTTCCTTCCTTCCTTCCTTCCTTCCTTCCTTCCTTCTTTCCTTCCTTCCTTCCTTCCTTCCTTCCTTCCTTTTTCCTTCCTTCCTTCCTTCCTTCCTTCCTTCCTTCCTTCCTTCCTTCCTTCCTTCCTTCTGTTTTCCCCTCCTTCTTTCTTTCTTTCCTCCTGCTCTCTCCTTCCTTCTTCCCTTCCTCTTTTCTCCCTTCCTTCTTCCCTTCCTTCCTTCCTTCCTTCCTTCCTTCCTTCCTTCCTTCCTTCCTTCCTTCCTTCCTTCCTTCCTTCCTTCCTTCCTTCCTTCCTTCATTCCTTCCTCCCTTCTTTCCTCCCTTCTTTCCTCCCTTCCTTCTTTTCTTCTGTCCTTCCTTCTTTCCTTCTTTTCATCTTCCTTCCTTCCTTCCCTCTTTCCTCCCTTCTTCTCTTCCTCCTTCCTTGACCCGAAGACAGCACAAGGGTTAACAGCTTTGAACCGTTACAGACGGTTGCCTTGTGAACACAAACGAAACAACTGTATCGATTTAGCCCCTGAATCGGAACAAAACAAATGGGCCACAGGTCTGAAAGCACCCTAACTGAGGTTCCCCCAGTCTTTCTCAGGCGCTCAAATCAGTGAGAATGACTGATCAGGTGACCAGCAGCCAGCTTGCTGCTACTGGTGCACTCTGGGAAGTGTAGTTGGGATCCATTCCTGAGATTCAGCTCAACAGTCTGTCCAAGCAGCTCCCCTCACTAAATCCCTTGCTGTCCTTCACCCCTCAGGGTTCAGACAGGACCCCCTACCTGATCCTAGACCTAGGACGTCCCTGCACCTGAGTTTACCTGCTCCCAACGGTAAAGACCACGGCGGTCCTCCTACACCCCCGTCTCTGTCTCCCCTCTCCTCAGTGGAATGCTCGGCAGGTTTTGTGATGTTGTTTGGTATCGTGGTGTTGTCCGGTTTCCCTGGGGTACGTTTCAGGACCACTCGGTTTTCTCCTCCTGCCTGCCCTGTTGACTTGTGCCTGTGGAAGTGGTTTTTGTGGTGCATGGTTTGACTGAATGTAGCTCTGTGACTTTGATGCACTTGGCATTTCCCTTCAGTTCCAGACGAGATGGGTTTCCTGTGTGTGTGTTTGTCTGTTCGGATCACTGACCCGGTCGTTTGCCTGCCTTTGACATCTAATCTCTTCTTTTGTTTTCCCTGAATGATCCCGAGTTTCTCGTCAGACCTCCTCCCCTCGGTGTTGAACTTGTCTTGTACTTGATAGAAATCTGGAAGGAAGTGGTTTTGTGTTTTGATTGAGTTTCTTGATCATTGCATTTGACAAAAGTGTATAATTCCAGATATGCACGTCATGTTAAAGGCTTGTTTATAAGCAAAGGTACTGTAGGCATTTAAGAATGGATTCACTAAAAGGCAAATAGATAAATGGAAATAAACTGGAGCCTAAGAAGAGATCTTGGAAGATTCATTGATACAACAAAAGGAGCCTTGAAGCATCTTGAAGAAAGTTCCTCACAGATGGGTTCTTCAGCAGTTCCAGTTGTTCACTGAAATAAAATGTCCCTCCTTCTCCAGAGAGTTCATCCTATCTATGGAAGGAGTATTAGGGCCAGGCAAGAGAAAAAAAAATTGAGAGTGGAAGATTTTTTTTTTATTGTGCACTTTTTTTGTCGAAATTTTGAGAATAAAGTCGAAACTTCGGGAATAAAGTTGAAATACATTTCCACTTTTTTCAAAGATGAAA
The DNA here is from genome assembly GCF_033807715.1 of Cololabis saira. Taxonomy (NCBI): domain Eukaryota; kingdom Metazoa; phylum Chordata; class Actinopteri; order Beloniformes; family Belonidae; genus Cololabis; species Cololabis saira. The sequence continues at coordinate 36,478,885 of NC_084606.1, forward strand.
TTTCGAGAAAAAAGTCCAAATGTCGAGATTAATGTTGAAATACAATTTCAAGAAAAAAGTCGAAATTTCGTGAATAAAGTCGTAATTTCGCCTTTTTTCTCAACATTTCGACATTTCGACTTTTTTCTCGAAATTATACTTCAACATTAATCTCAACTTTTTTCTCAACATTTCGACTTTTTTCTTAAAATTTTGACTTTATTCATGAAAGTTTGACTTTTTTCTCAACATTTTGACTTTATTCACGAAATTTTTACTTTTTTCTCAACATTTCGACTTTTTTCTTGACATTTCGACTTTTTTGCTCAATAAAACATTTTTCTCCTGCCTGGCCCTAATACTCTTCCGTATCCTATCAGACCAAAACCTCCCCAGAAACTCAGACCTTGCTCTCTTTTCCTGGCCATATAAGAGATACTGTATGATGTCTTCCGAGAGTCCCGGGTCTTCCCTTGGGCCTCTCACCAGGGGGATCATTTATTCAGGCACTGCAGAACAGGCCCAATAGCAGACCCAGAAGCAGCCCCCTGTTGCCAAAGAGGTCTGGTTGGCCAACTTGACAATGGAGGTGTTAGGCTCAAGGGAAAGAGGGCGGACCCAAATGCAGGACAACACGAGCAAGGTTCAGGTATAACAAAGTTTATTAACAAAAAGCTCTCCACAGGAGGGGAGGAAGGCAAGCAAAATCACAGACCGTAAAAATGCGTCTGGAAAGTCCAACAAAAGGTGCAGACCGGAGGGAAACTCACGGCTGGAAAAAGTAATCCAAAAGGACCTAAGAAGGGAAGGTCCACGAACGGGAAACTAGGGAAGTCGAGGAAAACGGGCAGAGTACGGGGCTCTGAGCTGGAGAGAATCATCTAACACTGCAGCTTTTGGGAGGCAGGCTTAAGAGCAGACTGGGTGACGAGGCTGAATGGTTGTCAGGCTTTGGGGCCCTCTGGCGGAGGAAGGGTGTGCCAAACCCTAACAGGAGACGCTGAGCATTTGGACTCAACCCTGCCCCCCTACGCATGTCATTGAAGCTGTAATTCCTCCGTCCTCTGACCCCTTGTGGACACTGTCGTGGTCCATCATGGTGTTACATGTGGACAAGCTGTGACCTGCACAGAAATCCGTCAAGAGCACAACCCCCGAAAATCACAGATGTGCTCCAGAGTTTGACTGGATTAAGTTCCAGTTCAAAGCGACTTTATTAGTACCCGTAGGTAGATTTGTTTTGCAGTAGCTGGAAGAAGGCATCTCACACATAATCTTTACAGACATTAATTTGACACGGGACAAATACAGAGAACAGGTTTACGACAGCACAAGACAGACATGGCAGGTTCTCACAAGCTCACTGTACAGGATAAAAGTAGATATTGCCCACAAGGCAAAGAACAATGAATAGAGGTAGAACCAAGGTCAGGGTTTCTAATAGGTAGAAATAAATAAGTTAAAAGCAGGATAGACCTCAGCAATGAATAAAATGCGTTAGGATTTGTTTAAAAGAGAGACAGCAGCAGGGACAAAGCTGTTCCTATAGGTCCTGGTTCTGGGGACTATGGATCTGCGTCCTGATGGCAGTAGCTGGAACTCACTCGCTAAGGGATGGGAGGCATCATTGAGATAGAGCTGGAGCCGCTGCAACTGCTTGGCGTCCAGCGACTCCAGGCCCAGCTGTGTTTCCCCAAACAGCCGACCATTTAATGATCTGGTTGAGTGAGCTCCTATTTTTTAGGGGCAGGTTTCCCAACCATGATGCTAGTGAAAAAGTTAAAACAGATTCAATAAAAGCATGATAAAGAAGTGTCACCATGGTCCTATCAATGTGGAAACGGGACAACTTCCTCGGACAGAACAGCCGCTGGTGTCCCTTCCTGGTCACAGCTTTGTAGTTCTCCTTAAAGTTTAGGGTAGAGCCAATGATTGTCCCCAGATATTTATAGGACTGCACTTGTTCAAGGACTTGTCCCTTAATCCTAACCGGTTCAGGTGTTTTTGCATTCTTCCTGAAATCAATTGCCATGTCTTTGGTCTTTGTTAGATTGAGCTGTAAGTATGATAGGTTGTGTCTGGAGTTGAAGATGAAAGAGACCCAGGGGGTGATGCTGAACTCAATATGTCATGCGTTCACATGGGGAGAGGGTGGAACGGGGTGACGAAGACATGCTTTCTTCTAATAATCTTTCCAGATGAACGTTCCTGCATCTCCTCCCTCAGCCTCCTGCTCCAGATGTTTGTGCAGAGGTTCAGACGTGCACTAGCAGTCCCCTGGCCTGGACGTGGGCCTGTGTGTGGTTGTGTGCAGGAGGTGGCTTGCACGGCACGGCTGTGCGTGTGGATGATCTCATGCGCTTGCATCCAGATTGCTACTGATGAGTCCTCTCTCTCCGAGGAGAGGAAAGTGTGCGTTCAATTAGAGGAGCGTTAACACACTTGCAGACACGCTCGCCGCCGTGCTCCGTTTCCTCCTCGGAGCTCTGGATGCAGGGTGTTTATTATCCTTGGCTTTGAGGGTGTCAGTGATTCCATCACCCAGCCGGCGTGTGACGAGGCGCGCTGGGGTGGATTCTGGATATTCCCCACGCAACTCGTGTGCGCAGTCAGCAAAAACCCACATCTGTTACACCCTAAAACTTGGCAAAACATAAAAACCCTGATTGCAGAAAAAAGTTGGTGATTTACAAATCCCACAAAGCCATTTTTCATTCACAGTAGAACACGTGAAGGATATTGAATGTTTAAAACGGAGGAAATGTCGTTTTCCTTTCATGGCAGCACAACCAAATCAGAAAGGTTGGGGTGGGGTTGGTGTTTACCACCGTGCACCATCTCAGTTTGGCCCCGGATGCTTCCACAGTGAACCCATGCGTGTGTAATGGAAGTAGTATGTAGCATTACCATTAATGTTGAGTGTTAAGTTGAGGGGGGGGGGCAGATGATTATTACAAATAGGAGTCAGTCAGTGCCTTTACATACACACAATAGCAGTTACATGCTGTAACAATGCACCTTCCGGCAATAATCATGTCTGCCTCACTCTGCTGCACCTCTCACTTTTTTGCATAATTGTATATATGTTATTTTATTCAGAGCCGTCATTTTTTCTACCTCATACTGCTGCACCTTCAGTTCTTTCATTGTATATAGTTCAATAAGTGCCACATTTGTTTATTTACTGTTTGATATTTTTTAAATCTAAAGAGCGAAATTACCGGAGTCAAATTCCTTGTTGGACAATGTTCGATCCTGGTCAATAAAGACGATTCTGATTCTGAGGTTTGCAAAGCTGCGTCTGAACAAACCGTTGGACTTCTGGGACGATGTTCATAAATCACACCATCGTGTTTGGAGGGCACGGTAGTGGAGGGGTGATGGTCTGGGCCGCGGGGTTACCCGTGAAGTCCTGGGAAACTCCTGCAGCACAGATCCTAGCTGTGTGTACACCCTATTTAAGACTAACAGACACTTAATGACACGTTGCCCAGTTTACCGAGTCCGCCGGATCTCCTGAGTCCCCTAAGTCTCCCGAGTCCAGACGGAGACAGTGCATGGCTGGGTTATCAGATCACTGGCAGGGTTAGACCTTAACTAGTTAGCTTCATACTTGAGCTTTATCAAACGCTCACCATAACACTACCTTTTCTTTTGCTCCCCACATCCTTTGTTTCCTCCACCCCCCCTTCCCCTTCTGCCTTCCATTTCCGATGTCCCCCGCTTCCGTCTCCCCCTGGAGGTAGTGAAAGTGGTCGCAGCACCCCCAGCTTATCCACCTACTCCGATGGCAAATCCCCCTCCTCCACGTCTACGTACGTGGCTGCTCCTCGCCACTTCCACATACCAGGTAGGCCATGAACGCCCCGCTCTGCTCACAGCGCCGCTCAGCATTTTCTTCGCACCTTTATAACTTTCTCTTGCCTCGGTGGTGGCCGTAGCTGTCGAGGTGAAATCCAAGGTAAGCTGTGAGATCACCACCAAACCAGAGGAATCGAGCCTCAGCACCAAACCCAGCTCCCTATGTTTGGACTGAAGCTCTGGACCGGGGTTACGAGGGTAGAAGCTCGGCGTCTGGAGGTCCAACGTTACGGACCCGTCGAAAACTAAACTAAACTTTGTGGCAGCTTGGCGCTCGGACCCGGGCGCCTGAGAGCCAAGCGCAGGGCCGGGACGTGTAACGCAGCAGCCACTCCCATCCAGATGTCACCACTTTAACTTAAATGCCATCTGGACCGAGATAGACAATGTCACCTTGATTCATAGCAGTCTGTCCAGGATGGACGTCTGTTTGTCCCAACTAGGGATGGGAATTGATAAGACTTTTACTATTCCAATTCCATTTTTGATTCTGCTTAACTTTTCGGTTCTTTATCAATTCCCTTATATATTCTCATTTGGAAAAAGGGTTAGGTTTACGTAATGTGTGCGCAAATGTTTTTGCATGTTGGTAGTATTTCCTCCCTTTGACGAAATATCCACTTGGCAAGTATTGTAAGTTCACCTTTTTTTTACTGAAATGTAACCAGACTTTCAAGGGTTTGTATCGCTTGGGCGCCATGTTTACTATTGACTGCTACGCAACGTAAACTTTGCAACGTAAACTACGCAACGTGTGTGATGACGTTATTAGTGCCCACTGGAATCGAAAAGGGAATCATTTGCAAGATTTGCAAACGATTCCAATGAATTGAAGCACTGGGTACCGGTTCTGAACAAGAACCGGTTCTCGATTCCCATCCCTAGTCCAAACATGTTGTTGTCATTGACAAACTCATCGTCAGTCGTGCGGAGGAGGGACCAGATCTGCTCCCATGGTGCTCGTACGTTAAGTGGAAGAACCAGTTAACGACGATCCACTTAACCGCTTCGGTAACCCTTTCTTTTACAGTCCAGTTTCACTTTAACTAATGGGTAAATATCAGGTAATTATTTCTGTACTTAATGAGGAAGTACCAGGTAGTATTATGGAAACAACACACGCTTTCTTTTACAGTCCAGTTTCACTTTAATTACTGAGTAAAAGCCAGGTAAACATTTCTGTACTTATTGGGTAAATACATAGGAAATAGAATTAATGGGCAAGTAACTACAAGGTAAGTACCTGCCAATTGCCAGGTAAAACATGGTAACTATCAGGTTAATTACAAGGTCAATAGAGTCATTTACACCCTCGGGGGTGCCTGCACCAATCCATTGATAATACATAAATCAATAATGAATGGGTAAATACCCGGTAGTTATCCATGAAATGTATAGTAAATACAAGTTAACTACATGGTCATTGAAGTGTAATTAGCTGGTAACTACCTCAAATATAGGTTATAATTTCCTGGTAGTTTTCTGAAAAATACTTAGTAATTACCTGGTACTTACTTAGAAATAATTCATGTAATTTCAGAGTAATTACATGGTAAATTGACTGGTAGTTACCAATATTAACCTAGTAAATACCTGTAATTTTCCTCATAGTTCCCATCTAATGTCTTTGTAATTACCTAGTAATGTTTAGTTTAAACAACCAGGTATTTACCTGGTAGTTACCATGCAATTACCTTGTAAATAGAATGTTCAACAAGGTAATTACAGTGTAATTACCTTGGTATTACCTGGTTATTACTGCACTGTAAAATAAAGGGTTACCATGGCTTCATCGTCATTGTCCTGGCTTTTACCCGAGCGTTGTTTCAGATGCTGACAGGCCCTGAAACAAGTCGGGGAAAAGACACCCGAGCTGTTTTATTGGGAGTCATGTGTCTGCCGTGGCTGCACGTGCAACGGTCGTCAGATGCTTCTGACGAGGATGACGTCACCCCAAGACACGTTAACCAAGCGTAATCCTTCAGCTCTGTGAATCAGGAGTCTTCATGTTGTGTTTGTGAAGGATTATTAATTGAGGTCATTGACTTGTTCTGCATCCAATAACCTGCCGTTCCCCTTGAGCAAACGGGTCCCTTTTGAACATGTTTGCATGAAAACCATTAAAAAAGCGGATGTTTCTGATGTGCGGTAACGACAGTGACCCCCGTCTCACGTTGATGCGAGCTGCAACGTTTGCTTCCTCAGATGATCTCATCCTTTGATAACAGTTAACTCATGCTTCTTTTTCCATTTGTTTCTCTTTCTTTCTCTCCCCCCTGTCCATGCTGGCTTCTTCCATCTCCCTTCTCCTGCTCTGTTCCCATCTTCAGAGACTACGGTCAAAGATAATATCTATAGAAAACCCCCCATCTACAGACAGCATGGTACAGTCTATGTCCTGTTTAACGCTTCCTTCTCTGGTCTGGTCTCTGCACGATGTGTCGCACGTCACGTCCCGGTGTCCTGGTGTCCCTGGTGTCCCGGTGTCCCTGTCTCACGGTCTCCCAGTCAGTTTCCTGTTTTTCCCCACTTGTCCACTTGCACTCGTCCAGTAGACTCTATAGATCTCCACTCACAGAGCTGGTGACGGAGCATCGCATGCATGATAAAAAGCGCAGAGTTTCCAGAGCAGTTGTCCTCCAATGACATGAACTTATGGCGCTTTTCCACTAGTACCTACTTAACTCGACTAGACTCTGCTCCACTCGGTTTGGTTCTTTTCCACTAGGGGTCTAACGTGCCGTTTCTTTATCTACTCTGCCGAGGTTCTAAGCGGCTGAGTTGGCTGTATCTGATGTCATCACAATAGTGGGAAAGCACCATATGTGGCCGTTGGCCCCAGATACGCTCATCGATCGGGGGGGGGCGCAGGCAGGTGGAAGCAGCAACAGGATGACCGGGGGTGGGGGGGTGGGGTGTGGGGGCGGGACCGCAGGCCAGCACGCAGCTCCCGAAGCTCCGGCCTGCAAACATGCACAAAAGAGAAAAAAGGGGGGGCCGGCACAAGAAACTACAGGAACGATGGACAAAAATGATAGCTATGAGATACTTATATTAAATAAAAATGGAATGGAAAAGAGACGAAGGGAAGAGGAGAGGAGAAGAAGGGTGAGAGGCACCGCCCAGCGGATCATGTCGGTGCCCCCCTGCAGCATAAGCCTATAGCAGCATATCTACCACGAAGCTATGTTTGTGACTAACTATTATAGTCTTGTTCTTTAGCTGCAACTATGACTACTGACTCTAACACACTAGAGTTTACAATAACTAGAGATTTACCAACACCAGCTAGAGGTTTACTAAACACCAACTATAGGCTTTACTAAACAGAAAGGTTTTAAGTTTAGTTTTAAAGGTGGAGGTGGTGTCAGCCTCCTTAACCCAGATTGGAAGTTGGTTCCATAGTAATGGTGCCTGATAGCAGAACGCCCGCCCTCCAAATCTACATTTAGATACTCTAGGAACTACAAGTAAACCTGCACTCCGAGAACGGAGAGGTCTGCCAGGAACATAAGGCACTATCAGGTCTTGCAAATAATGCAGAGCTAAGCCGTTTTGGGCTTTATATGCAAGTAATAAAATTTTAAATTGGATTCTGAATTTTACAGGTAGCCTCACTCACAACCTGTCTGATTCAGGGCCCAGGGTCGTTCAACTTTGGGCAGTAAATTTAGATGTCATCTTCACTTGGAGCAAAAACAAGGGGTGCCTTGGTCACAACGGACGTTGGGCGCTACCGTCGAGGCACCACATCTGCTTCTTCCCCTTTAAGGAACGTCGTTCCCAGGATCAGAACAGCGGTGGCGTTCCCGTAGACGTGGGAGCGAGGCTGCTAGGATACGGGATGTCTGCCGGCTCCAGTCATGCATGCCTGCGCTGGCGTCACCAGCTCAGCTGTGGGTTCATGGTGAAGCTGTCCCTGTGGTCGTGAACGTGGATGGTGGTGGTTGGTGTTTGTGCCGTGTCAGTCACCGTGTCCTCATCCGTGTGTCTGCATCACAGCGTCCCGCAGTCGTAGTTCCCCCCCTGGTTCCTACGTGAGAGCGCTGCGTTTGCACACGGCCAAGGCACCTGGGATGCATGAGATCTGGAGTCTCGGGGGGTTCTGTCACACACGGGAGAGAGGGGGACGGTGAATCAGAGGAGCTGCTCCTCCAGCAGACACAAGGATCAGCTACACCTGTGGGAGTTTGGTTTAGGGTCTAGAAAGACCTTCTACCTGACTGACAGCCCTCGGGACCAACCTAGGGTTGCCTAACGTCCCTTGAAAAACCGAATCGTCCCGTATTTATAAACTAAAGTACACGTCCCGTATTGAGCTGAAAAGGGATGCACTTTGTCCCGTTTTACTGTGAGAGTCAAGAAATAGTCATAAAATGCCAATGGAAAATGGCATTGAGCTGTTGAGTTCACAAGTTATTTGTTTCTGTTTTTCCCCGTAACTCAGTCGGGGACTGATAAAGCATCGGTTCCGGTAGCAGAGCTGAAGATCGCATCCGTGTGGATACAGTCGTATAACTTCCCATCTTTATTTATTTCCTTGCAAAACTCATCGATCCGAACCAGCAAAGCATTCGTTTGTTGGGGATCAGGTGCTGATGTCGGCACCGCAGGTGAAGACAACCAGTCAGAAAAGCTTGGGGACGTTTAATGGAATCAGACCCTGAAATCACCGTAACGTGAGGCCAAAATATCTGCCCCAGCTTCGCCGTAACTTCACCAAACTCCCACAGGGCGCCGTGTAGCTCTCATGCGACCATGTGAACGGCGATGTGGCTGGTGTGTTCTCTCCATGCCGTGCATGTGTCGTTCCGTGGAGGTGATGATTACATCTCTGGAGTAACTGGTGCAGAGCCATGTGATCCAGCACATTAACCTGTAACATTTGACTGTTTTGCAGCTTCTAGAACATCCTGGCAGGATGGGGAGGATGGCAAGGTGAGTCTGTGTAGGCTGTTCATGTCCTAGTCACTTTCTTTAACTTTGCCAATACCGTATTTTCCGCATTATAAGGCGCACCTTCAATGAATGACGTATTTTAAAACTTTTTCCATATATAAGGCACACCGCGTTATAAGGCGCTACAGTAGAAGCCGGGGTTATGTTATGCATCCATTAGACCAAGGGTCGGCAACCCGTACTAAATAAATCCAGGTCATTCCAGGGTGTATACTACCCTGTTGGGCCTGCAACTGGGGCTGGGGAGCTAAAACCCTTAAAAAGAACTGTTATGCAGCTTCTTGCGTGTGCTGGCTGTAACTGTAACTCTGTAACTCCAGTGTAGTTCATTCTGCTGGAGTGAGGAGACCCATCCAATATGGCGGCGACGCTTGATTACGTTCCAGCATGTCATGAGGCGTCTACGTATATATGTCTATGGTTGCAAGACCTGTTGCGGCTCAATATTGATCCATATATAAGGCGCACCGGATTATAAGGCGCACAGTTTTTTTTTTAATGCTTTTAGGTGCGCCTTATAGTGCGGAAAATACGGTACTTGAACATCCACTCGCTAATTCGCTAACTCCCGCATTGTCCTCACCCATCACCTCTGTCCATCTTCCTGTCCTCTGTTTCTTCCTTCCTCCCTCCCCTTCCGCCTGCAGAGGACGACCTGGATGATCTTGAAGGGTGAGGTTGACGGTCCGATGGTTCCGGACGACCTGGACCCGCGCAAATCCACCTGCAGTCTGCCCACGGACATTTCCCAGCCCAGTAAGAAGCCCTTCTTTCCAGCTCCGTCAGGTTTTTTGTGGGTCCTGAAGCGTAAAGCGGGCCTAACTGTGTGTGCATCTCCGTAGATTTCCCCTACAATAAGTCTGCGTCTTTACCTGGTTACGGAAGAAACGGCATCTACAAGGTAAGCCCCCAAACTGTCCTTGGCTTTGTTGAATGTAGATACGTGGTGTAGCTGAAATAATCTGAGATCTTGGGCAGATCAGCCAGAGACGCTCCTGAGTTAACGTGAGAGAAGAGGCCGGTCCAAAAGGACTTTAACTGGTGAGGGGAAGTCGTCCTCTCTGGTTTCATCGTTTCACCTAGATAATAATAATGATAATAATGCATTTTATTTATAACGTACAGAAGCTATTGCGTTCACTTGAGAAAAAAAAAATCTGTTTTTCTGAATTAACAAGTTAATTATCTCAGAATTCCGAGAAAAATTTTAATGAAAAAAAAAATAATCCACTCCACTTAAATACTTTTCTGAGATAATTATCTTGTTAATTCAGAAAAACAGAGCAGATTTTTTTTTTTTCATTAAAACTTTTCTCGGAATTCTGAGATAATTAACTTGTTAATTCAGAAAAACAGAGCAGATTTTTTTTTTTTATTAATCAAACAAAATAAACAAAAACCAAAAAATAAATAAAAATGGAAAAAAAAATTATTTATATACATAAATTAAATTAAACTAAGGAGGGGGCAGAAAATAATTACAACGGTGTCACCAGTTCCACTGCACTACAGACCAACCTATCAAAAAAGTTCACCAGCAGGGTAGGAAAAGAGAAGGGCATCATTGGTCTTAATATGCTCTAGTACTGGGTTCCATATCCTGGAGAACTTCAGAACATTGCCAGATAGTTAAAGTCTCAGTCTTTCAACATGTAAAACACTTATGAGTTCCCTCAACCAAGCCTCAAACTTGGAGGCTGAATCACATTTCCACAGTTTTAGGATACATCTCTGTCTTTTTGGTTTGGAGCAGGTTTTGATTTCCAGAGCGGAGGGAGTGGGTGGCGGTTGGGGGTGTGGACCGGCTTTGTCTAGCAGTGATGCAGGCGTCCCGAGCCGCCACAGGAGATTTCTGACGCTTTCAGTTTGAATCCAGCATAAGGCTTTGAAAGCAATGCCAGACAGTAGGGCTGTTCGATTTTGCCCAAAAATAAAATCTCGATTTTTTTCTCCCAAAATCCGATTTTCGATTACGATTACGATTACGATTATTTTGTGAATTGAATTTTGAATTGACAAAAGGCAAAGAAATGATTTCAAATATGCTGTTTTTTTATTGAACATTTGCCCCATTGGGCTTTAAGTGCAAACTTTGCTCTTATTAAACCAAAAATGAATGAATAAAGTGCAAAACTCTGTAAAATAAGTTGAAAAATAAAATAAAAAAATATAATAAAATATAAAGTTTTATCTCTGAAAAAAAAAATCAGCAAATCAGCACTTGCAAACATACAGTAAGTTATATTTCCAATTAAATAAAACAAGACATTTTCTAATTAAACTAAACTGGGTCTTTGCATGCTAAATAATAATGCAACCCATGAAGGAGGTAGAGGTGTGTAATGTCAGTCATTACATTTGCTATTCACATTTGCAAGTTTTTTGCAAGGAACACGAGCTGGTCTACCGGTGGCATGTTAGTATATCACCATGGCTCCAACGCCCCCTCCTACACTAAAGAGCCTCTCCGATGGGGCACTTGTCGCACGTATTGAGAGGTATTTCCATCAATCATTAATATGGTATCAATCATTAATATGTGTGCAGACAAGGTAAAAAAAAAAAAAAAAAAAGTGAAAAATCGATTTTACGATTTTCACGTTTTAACATCGTTCTAATTACATAATCGCGATTACGATTTAAAATCGATTAATTGAACAGCCCTACCAGACAGAGACGTTTGGGGATTTTATCAGGTTGAAGGTTCTAGAGATTTCAGCTTTCAGTTCAGTGCAATCTCCACTTTTCCCAGCTGGTGTCAGCATCTCCCCAACGTCCTGGATGGTGGCGTTGGAGGGATGGTGGCAGCTTCATTGATCAGCAGTTCACCCTCTCCTCACTTACCAACACAGGAAACCTAAGACTATCATTTAAGAGCGTGTAAATGTTTTCATCCATCGTAAAAGTCAACCTCCCTGAGTTTCTCCCCTTCAGATGATGCGATCAAATTACACAAGTCAGTCAATATCTTCCGCTCCACCGAGGAAGGCCTCAGTATTTAGTCTATCAGAGCCTGGTGTGATGTGCGGCTCTCCCTCCATGTTTGTTGATGAACTGAGGACAAGAAAACAAAGCTGAACGCAGGAGGAAATGAAAGCTCATGAACCACACTGGAATCACGGCGCGCTGCAGATTAAAACTGTTTCTTCACTTGCTGACATTATTACATGGTGCTGTTGACGTGGTGGATTCAGGATTCAAGTTTATTTGTGTAGCACAATTAAACAGTAAATGACAAATAAAATGAAATAAAATGATAAGAAAAGAGGTAAAAAATATAAAAAGCACAAGTTGTTAAAAAGTAAGGGTAGTACACTGCAAAAACTCAAAATCTTAACAAGAATTTGTGTCTTATTTCTATTTAAAATGTCTCATTTTTAGTCAAAAAAATCTCATTACACTTAAAACAAGACTCATCACTGGAAAAACAACAATTTTCACCTGTTTCAAGTAGATTTTCACTTAAAATAAGTAGAAATCTGCCATTGGAACAAGATTGTTTTGCTTATAATGAGGAGATAAATCTTGTCCCACTGGCAGATTTTTCTACTTATTTCAAGTGAAAATTTACTTGAAAAAGGTGAAAATTGTCAAATAAGTTATTTTTCTGGTGATACTCTTGTTTTTAAAGTTATTGTCTGCAATGTTTGAGAGCTAGCAAGATTTGAAAGTGGCACCTCCTCTAAGCCCCGCCCCCTCCTCCCCCTCCCGTCAGCGCTCCGTCCAAAGCCACGCCCCCACAAACTTTGGGGAACGCGCATTTGCAGGAGTCGAGTTTTCCAGGAAATTTTGGACAGCACATTTTCAACAAAACTACCCCATGTCTCATTCACCTGTAAGTGAGGCCGGTTTTAGGGGGGGGGGGCAGGGGTGAGCTGTGCCCACCCAAACGTGCATCCTGCCCACCGGCGTCTCCATGCCGGCGAGAGTGGAGAGCGGGTGGCGGTGCGCTGCAGGCTCTATGCGTAGGCGTAGGCGTAGGCGTAGGCCGTAGCCTACGCCGTAGCCTACGCCGTAGCCTACGCCGTAGCCTACGCCGTAGCCTACGCCGTAGCCTACGCCGTAGCCTACGCCGTAGCCTACGCCGTAGCCGTGGCTCTAGAGCGTGGCTCTAGAGCGTGGTGCAGCCTGGTGCAGCGCACCGCAACCCGCTCTCCACTCTCCACTCTCGCCGGGATGGAGACGCCTCCATCCCCACGGACCCCCATACTGCTTCCGAGCCGGAGCTGCTGGGGCTCTTCATTGCGGCTGCACGTGTCCCCGCGGGGTGCTGCTGGGCGGAGAGTCCTGCAGCAGCAGCCCGGACCGACGGCTCTGCTCCCCGCTCTCACACACAGCGGGACCGAGCCGCTCTGGAAATAACTACATAATAACTACATACTGGGGTCCGTGGCAGAGGGGAGGGAGGGGGGTTACACTGGGACACTGTGAGCCCAGGAGGACCCGTGGGATGTGGACATGGGGGGCTGGAAGCGAGTGCGCGCATGGGACAGAGGGGGGCGTGGGCGGCATGAAGGCATTTGATTGGTTCTTTCCCCCCTGCCAAGCCTCTGGTCCTGGACCAATCCGTTTCATTCGGACCGAATGAAACGGATTGGTTAGAGTTTTTACAGGATTAAAGCTTTCAGAGAGGTCGGATGTTTTTCTTTCCTTTTTCTGAACACATTATTCACATTATTCACTGGCTACTCTCAGGATGGAAGGACCATTTCACCCAGGATAACAATAAATGTTTTTGAATAGGATTGCAAACTATACCTTTAAGTGTAATGGGATTTTTTGACTAAAAATTAGACATTTTAACCCTTGTACTGTCTTTGGGTCAAAATGACCTAATTCTCCTGTTCCTTCTTTCCTCCTGCTCTTTCTTTCCTTCCTTCCTTCCTTCCTTCCTTCCTTCCTTCCTTCCTTCCTTCCTTCCTTCCTTCCTTCCTTCCTTCCTTCCTTCCTTCCTTCCTTCCTTCCTTCCTCCTGCTCTTTCCTTCCTTCCTCCCTCCCTCCCTTCCTTCCTTCCTTCCTTCCTTCCTTCCTTCCTTCCTTCCTTCCTTCCTTCCTTCCTTCCTTCCTCCTGCTCTTTCCTTCCTTCCTCCCTCCCTCCCTTCCTTCCTTCCTTCCTTCCTTCCTTCCTTCCTTCCTTCCTTCCTCCTGCTCTTTCCTTCCTTCCTCCCTCCCTCCCTTCCTTCCTTCCTTCCTTCGTTCCTTACTCCCTTCTTTTCTCCCTTCCTTCTTTTTGCCCTTCCTTCCTTCCTCCCTCCCTCTCTCCCTCCCTCCCTTCCTTCCTTCCTTCCTCCCTTCCTTCCTTCCTTCCTTCCTTACTCCCTTCTTTTCTCCCTTCCTTCTTTCCTTCTTTTCTCCCTTTCATCTTTTCTCCCTTCCTTTTCTCCCATCCTCCATTCCTTCTTTTCACCATGCCTTTCAACTTTTTTTCCTTTCTTCCTTCTTTCCTTCTTTTCTTCCTTCTTTCCTCCCTTCTTCCCTTCCTCCTTCCTTGACCCAAAGACAGCACAAGGGTTAACTAGAAATAAGACCAATATTCCTGGTAAGATTTGGAGTTTTTGCAGTGTATCCAAACAAAGTTGCATCAGAGGAATATGTCATTTCCACCCCCGCCGGTCTTTGAGGAATGTGAACAAATCAAGGGCAGAGGTATAAAGCGCGGCCTCTGAGACGATCCCCGACGTTGACAGAGACCAGCAGCGTTTGTTCTTGGCAGCGAAACACAGAACATGTGAACAACGTTCTGACAGCGTGTGTGTAATGTGTGTGTTCCTGCAGGCGGCTGATATGGTGGAGGACGACGTGGACCCAGACTCCCAGAGCTGGGGAGGCATGAGAGGTGAGAGGCGTTTTATCTGCAGCTTTACCTCCTTTTTGATACGTTTTTAACCCTGGTACTGTCTTTGGGTCAAAATGACCTCATTGTCCTGTTCCTTCTTTCCTCCTGCTCTCTCCTTCCTTCTCCCTTCCTCTTTTCTCCCTTCCTTCCTTCTTTACTCCTTTCCTTCTTTCTATTCTCCCTTCCTTCCTTCTTTTTTCCCTTCCTTCCTTCTTTCCTCCCTTCCTTCCTTCCTCTTTTCTCCCCTCCTTCCTTCTTTTCTCCCCTCGTACATGCTTTACTTGTTTTCTCATTTCCTCCCTTCCTTCGTTCTTTTTTCCCTTCCTTCCTTCTTTCCTCCCTTATTTCCTTCCTTCTTTTTCCCTTCCTTCCTTCTTTCCTCTCTTCTTTCCTTCCTTCCTTCTTTTCTCCCTTCCTTTCTTCTTTCCTCCCTTCCTTCCTTTTTTCCAGCCTTCCTTCCTTCATTCCTTCCTACTTTTCTCCCTTCCTTCTTTTCTTTCTTCCTTCCTTCCTTCTTTTCTCTCTTCCTTCCTTTTTTCCCTTCCTTCCTTCTTTTCTTCCTTCCTTTTTCCCTTCCTTCCTTCTTTTCTCCCTTCCTTCCTTCCTTCCTTCCTTCCTTCCTTCCTTCCTTCCTTCCTTCCTTCCTTCCTTCCTTCCTTCTTTTCTTCCTCCCTTCTTCCCTTCCTCCTTCCTTGACCCAAAGACAGCACAAGGGTTAAAAAAAGAAGCCATTACTAAATATAGTACGGTACATGCAGTTCAAGCCGCGTCTCCAGCTCTTTGTTCAAGGAGAATTGAACCTTCTGTAACTCTGTTTTATTGATGGATTATTGATATTTACCTCCACTTTTGTCTGCCTGAAAGTGTCTGGGCAGAAAAAGCTCAAATCTGTGCAGAGACCAAACCTGGGTAATAGTATGGAATAGTATAGTAGGCTATATGTTACGTAAAACAGAGCCCTGGAGTTCCACAGGGCTCGATTCTTGTCACTCTCAAATACAAGTTAAACCCAAAGTGCTCTCTCCTCACCGTGGCTTCCAAGGACTCCCAGATTATTGTGGAATATGCTCAGTTTAAAACTCAGTTTTATGGCACTTTTCCACTAGTACCTACTCGGCTCGCCTCGACTCGGCCAAGTTTCTTTTCCATAACAAATAAGCATCTAGAGAAGTAGGAGGTTGGAGCGAAGCTGCTGTGACCAACCTGATCTCACAAAAATCCGTGAAATGCCCACGACCTCTCACCACTATTTTCCGTGGCACCAACACGGAAATGGTATAATTCCGTGTGAGCACCACGGATATTGTACTATGCGAAGTCAATGGGATCCGTTGTCGTGATATATACACGGATTATTACATTATTATTATGTATATATTATTCTTTATTATAGTGGCTAAATTCTGAGTTTTTGATGCGCAAGTTACTGTTTGTTACCGTCAGTTTGTAAAAGCATGTTTTTAACGCTGTTTTAACAGTGTTTTAATGGTGTTTTTATGATTTTTAACAGTATTTTGACGGCGAGTATTAAACTGTGTTTTCTAGTATTTAACGTAAATTCGAGTATTTAACCATGTTGTTTGCTGTCGCCATGACGACGGATGTGGCGTAAGTGATGTGCTTAATAAAACTCAAATATCCTATCTCAAAAAATTAGAATATTCTGGGAATCTTAATCTTAAACTGTAAACCATAATCAGCAATATTAAAATAATAAAAGGCTTGCAATATTTCCTGTAGTGTGATGATGTCAGATACAGCCGACTCAGCAGCTTAGAACCTCGGCAGAATAGTTACAGAAAAGTATCTACTCGGCACGATAGACCTCTAGTGGAAAAGAAGCAAACCAAGGAGAGTTGAGTCGGGCTGAGTAGGTACTAGTGGAAATGCGCCTTTACACTGCAAGATGAAGGAAACTTTTCTCACACTGGTGTCCCGACATATTGTGAGGTTAAGTTGCAGGTCTGCTGTTGCCAAAGCTTCCATGTTCCGTCCCTCACAACGTGTATCAGGGATCGTATCATTGTAGCTTGACGGGAGGATCTAAGGTCTGGTAATAATCTCCGATTCCGTTCCGTTGGGCTGCGAGCTGGCATGTGGAGCCCCGCTGCTCTGGCTGCAGATCACTTACTGGAGGTACCGGTGCAGAGGAGTGATGTCATCCCTCCAGCTGCAGGATTATCACGCCGTGTTTACTAGTGCATGTGTGTACAGTCCCGGCCGTACGGGGCAAGGAGCGGCTCGACGGGATTCCAACCCCATAACCCCATCATTGTGTGTGTGTTTCTTGTTTTTCTTACCCCACGAAGACATGTTTTGGAGTAATCACTGACCTTGTTAGGACCAACAATCCCTGTGGAGACCAAAGCCCAGTAATATGAGGAAGAAGGTCATTTGGGGGTTGGGGCCGGGATGTGAGTGGAGATCAGGTTAAGTTAGGGTTGGGATCTGTACAAAACAAATGGAAGAAGTGCAAAGACAATGTCCCAACAAGAATACAACTTATGTGTGTTGTTTTTATTAGGGCCCGAGCACTTACAGTGGCCCTATTGTATCTGTAGGAAGTTTTCCTTATTCTTTATTCTTCTGACGAAATGAGGGCCTTTTTGCCCCCTAAACATGCCCCAAAAGTCACCAAATTTTGCACGCAAGCCATACCTGGCGGAGAATTTGATATTTCATGGTTTGCATTAATGGGCGTGGCAAAATGGCTCAACAGCACCCCCTAGAAAACTTTGTGCCTCAAGCCCCACAATACGGTTTGACGTACATGCACGAAAATCGGTACACACCTGTATCATGGCACAACTTAAAGAAAAGTCTCTTGGCGCCATGGCCGAAACCAAACAGGAAGTCGGCCATTTTGAAAATTTTGAATTAATCGCATAATTTTGGCGCAATTTATGCCATTCCTTCGACAGTTAATACGGCCTGAACTGTAACGTGCACCCAGGTGTGTTATACATCAAAATGTGCGTCTCCATCCTGCGACGACGCGCATTACTTTTCTCTTTCAAAAGCGTTACCATGGCGACGCTAGACGCCAAAAAGCGCGCCCCCCCTTCATCTGATTGGTCCATATTTGATAGTTCCCCAAAAGGCACCAAATTTTGCACGCAAGCCAGGCCTGGTGATAAATTTGATATTTCATGGTTTGCATTAATGGGCGTGGCCTAACGGCTCAACAGCGCCCCCTAGAATACTTTTCTCTGCCATAACTTTTGAATGGTTTGACATAGGAAGTCGTGGGTGGTGTCATTTCTGATACTTATGGGGGGCGGTGGCCGTGAGTGCGAGGGCCCGTTCATCGCTGCTTGCAGCTTTAATTGTTCTTGCTTCCTCATGAGGACATATTTTGGTCAAATCGCTGCTCTTTATTGTAGCGTGTACTTTCTGGCATCCTGGTGGGGTTTACAGTTCAGTGTGGACTGACATTAGCTTAGGGTTAGTCGTTATTTATGGTCTATTTTATACATTATATTGTTTTATTCTCTCATTTTCAAATTTTTTGCTCTTTAGACCTACTCTTAGGATTTTATGTTGCACTTCTATACTTTTTTAGTGTGTATTTTAACTTCATAGCCTTCATCTTATCCTGCTTTCTTTTAGCTTTTAGCTCCAGTGTAGCTTAATAAGTTTAGCTTAATAAGTTTTATGTTTGTGTATTGTTTTTATGTAAAGCACTTTGTGCTGCATTCAATGCATGAACGTTGCTATATAAATAAAGTTTGATTTGATTTGATTTGATTTGATAGGGTTCAGTTTAGACTGGACAAAAATGAATTGACATTAGTGCGTATTCCTCTGGTTTATAATGTTTTCTGATACCTTTGAAACCCAATATTTTGGAGGAGATTCTCTTCCAGTAATATTTTTCTTCGAGCTCTTTTACTCTTGCTGTAATAACAGGTCTGCTATTCCAGTTAAACTCCATGTTACATGAGCTTAACTTTGTTTCTTTCTTTCTTTCTCTCCTCAGAGTACAAGGTAAGAGTCTGTTCATATCTTACAAATAAGCTCCAATATTCTGCGCGGTTATTGAGCCGTGGTTCTTTAATTGTCTTGACTGATGAGCTCGGTGCTCCTCTGATCCAGATCTACCCGTATGAAGTGCTGGCTGTGACGCACAGAGTGAAAGTGAAGCTTCCCAGAGACGTGGACCGCACCAGATTGGAGGTGAGTTCTGACCTCCGTCTGCCGTCTCCTGCTCCGCTGCTTCCCCCGTCTGGCCACAGTCGTGTAGTCCCGATCGATCGGCCACCCGATCCATGATTGGGCCCGATCACGTCATTTTCAAAACATCGGTATCGGCCAAAAAAGTATCGGGACATACCTAGTAGGGGTGTAACAATATATCGTGGCACGAAATTTCGCGATACAAAAACGTCACGATACGTGTCTTGGAGGTGACAAGTGTATCGTGATATTGGATTATTAATATTAATCTATTGTGTTGACTAGTAACGCGCAGCGTATTGGTGCCGACCGCGCCTCGACCCGCGGACCAAAATCTTCCTCCGCTCAGAAGAAACTAGTCCCGTTTTGGTCCCGATCACGGGACTCTTAGAGGGTTTTGAGCTCTGAACTTTTACTTATGTAAGGCTGGTGTAGAGTTAAGCCTTACCTTATTAAATTAAACCTTTTTCGGGTTGTGAGTAGGATAAACACGGGGACAACTTCTGCTGAGTTCCAGAGTACTTTAATGTCCCTCAACAGTGTAGGATTTTAGAACATCCCTTTGATAATTCTCTCCTCAGCACCAG
The DNA here is from genome assembly GCF_033807715.1 of Cololabis saira. Classification (NCBI taxonomy): domain Eukaryota; kingdom Metazoa; phylum Chordata; class Actinopteri; order Beloniformes; family Belonidae; genus Cololabis; species Cololabis saira. Next base: position 36,498,283 of record NC_084606.1, read on the forward strand.
GTTTATGAACATCTGCACCTCAGAGTTGGATCATGAAACAGACTTTTGCTGCCGTTGCCAGTCGAATAAAATGAACAAGAATCCGTCAGAGTCTCTTTTCTGATTTCCTCCTCCTGACTCAGACGTCTGACTCCAACCCCCCGACCAATCGGTGGCCTGTAGTGTGATGATGTCAGATACAGCCGACTCAGCAGCTTAGAACCTCGGCGGAATAGTTACAGAAAAGTATCTACTCGGCACGTTAGACCCCTAGTGGAAAAGAACCAAACCGAGTGGAGTGGAGTCGGGCTGAGTAGGTACTAGTGGAAAAGCGCCATGAGATGCCTCTTTCTCTGTCCACAAACCTTTATCTACCAGCGCAGGTAAGGAAGAGAGAGAACCACTGAACTGTGGCCCCTGCAGGGTTGGGAGAGGTTGACAGATGTGATTCTGTCAGATCCTGATGCCAGGCACCTCTCTCTCATGAGGTTGGGTTGGGTCATGATGTTGGATGTCAGTTAGGTGATTATAATTGACTGGGGTGTTTGAACATCTCTGCTCTTCAGGGTTGAGCTGTAGGCAGGGATCCAGCGTCTGCTCCAGACCTGGAAACGCGCTTGTTTTGAGAACTGACAGGAAGTAACTCATGTGGCCGAAGGGGGTTTGGCAAAGAGAGACGAATGAGCTTCACAGGGTGCGAATGGATCGAACTAGGGAACAAGTGTGCGCCTGTCGCCCCGTTCCCCCGTCATTATTCTGTCAGCAGAGCAGGTGCCGCATCAAAGCCTCCGAATGGTTCTGCTCCCGAGAGGAAGTCCGTCATCACACATTCCTGCCTCTGTTGGACATAGGGTTGCCAACTTTCAGAAATAGAAATAAGGGACGCCCCGATTTCAGCAGCGCAGGCAGCAAAAAAAGGGACTTCCCCAAAACTTTTAAACTGCTTAGAAATGTATTTATTTTATATGAAAAAGCAAAAAGCTTTGATTTAAAGTTTAAAGTGCTTTAATAGCATTGGACTTGCATGACTGTACAGACAGACAACCATACTAGCAACTGAAATATCCTCTGCTCCTATAGTAAATGTAAATATAGCTACAGGTGAAGGTCGGAAAATTAGAATATGGCGTAAAAGTTAATTTATTTCAATAATTCAACTTAAAAGGTGAAACTAATATATTACATAGTCTCATTACATTCAAAGCAGGATATTCTAAGCCTTTATTTGTTACAATTTTGATCAAAATGTTTATTGATTTCTTAAAACATTCTAATTTTTTTAGATTTTTATTTGGGGTTTTCATAAACTGTGAGCCATAATCACCAAAATTATAACAAATAAAGGCTTGAAATATCTCACTTTGAATGTAGTGGGAAATAATATATTTGTTTCACCTTTAGTTGAATTTACTGAAACGAATTAAGTTTTGCAATATATTCTAATTTTCCAACCTTCATCTGTAGATTAAGACATCAATAAATGACAGAGAGCGCACCAACATATGTTGCTGTCTTTAATATATCCTGTCCTTTATTTTGTTCATTATTGTTAGTTCGTTGTTCATGAGTGTGACAGACGTGCATGGGACAATTGTGAAATACGGAATAAACTGCGTTCCGTATTGAACCAATTCGGAACGCAACTTTTAATTCCCAATTATGTAACAATTCCGTATTTCAAGGGACGGGTGGCTAGCCTGGTTGGACAGTATGGAGAGCAGGGGATGTTGCAGAGTTTCATCTACGATCTCTGTCACCCCAGAAATCAGAAGTGTCTGAATACGCCAAAGAAATCCCATTTTCAGGGGCTTGTCTGGTTTCCCGGCGGCTGTGCCGGCAGGACAGGAGGAGACAAGGATGAATCCTTCAGGGACACGGTGAACATCATGCTGGGTGATAACCAGCAGGTCCTCACTGGCCAGACAAAGGACAGATGGACGAGCAGACAGTTGGCGCTTTTCCACTAGTACCTACTCAGCCCGACTCGCCTTGCCCTCGTTTCTTTTCAATACCCGGATCAGAAGTAGGCGGGTTGCAGCAAAGCTGCTGTGACGTACTCGATTGTGCGACACAAACAAAGAAGTAAATGCGCCAAAGACGGAGAACATGGATGAGTTGATATATCTGCTGCTTGTTCTGTGGAATTTGTTATATTAGAATTTGATATAAATTTAAAACAACGCGATTGTTCTTTGAAAAAAATGAACAAGAAGCCGCGAGTCGCTCTTGAAATGATGTCACATCTTGACTCAGACGTCTGACTCCAACCCCCCGACCAATCAGTGGCCTGGAGAAAAATCTGCCAGTGGGACAAGATTTATCTTCTCATTACAAGCAAAAAAATGTTGTTCCACTGGCAGATTTTTCTACTTATTTCAAGTGAAAATCTACTTGAAACAGGTGAAAATTGTTGTTTTTTCCAGTGATGAGTCTTGTTTTAAGTGTAATGAGATTTTTTTTGACTAAAAATTAGACATTTTAACTAGAAATAAGACAAATATTCTTGTTAAGATTTCGATTTTTTGCAGTGTAAGAGCTTAAGGTCACTTTTCTGTCTTAACCCTTGTACTGTCTTTGGGTCAAAATGACCTAATTCTCCTGTTCCTTCCTTCCTTCCTTCCTTCCTTCCTTCCTTCCTTCCTTCCTTCCTTCCTTCCTTCCTTCCTTCCTTCCTTCCTTCCTTCCTTCCTTCCTTCCTTCCTTCCTTCCTTCCTTCCTTCCTTCCTTCCTTCCTTCCTTCCTTCCTTCCTTCCTTCCTTCCTTCCTTCTTTTCTCCCTTCCTTCCTTCTTTTCTCCCTTCTTTCCTTCCTTCCTTCTTTTCATTCTTCCTTCCTTCCTTCTTTTCTCCCTTCCTTCCTTCTTTCCTTCCTTCCTTCTTTTCATTCTTCCTTCCTTCCTTCCTTCTTTCCTCCCTTATTTCCTTCCTTCCTTCTTTTTTCCCTTCCTTCCTTCTTTTCTCCCTTCCTTCCTTCTTTCCTCCCTGCTTTCCTTCCTTCCTTCTTTTCATTCTTTCTTCCTTCCTTCCTTCCTTCTTTCCTCCCTTCTTTCCTCCCTTCCTTCTTTTCTCCCTTCCTTCCTTCTTTCCTCCCTTCCTTCTTTTCATTCTTCCTTCCTTCCTTCTTTTCATTCTTCCTTCCTTCCTCCCTTCCTTCCTTCCTTCCTTCCTTCCTTTTTCCTTCCTTCCTTCCTTCCTTCCTTCCTTCCTTTCGTTCCTTCCTTCCTTCCTTCCTTCCTTCCTTCTTTTCTCCCTTCCTTCCTTCTTTCCTTCCTTCCTTCTTTTCATTCTTCCTTCCTTCCTTCCTTCTTTCCTCCCTTATTTCCTTTCTTCCTTCTTTTTTCCCTTCCTTCCTTCTTTTCTCCCTTCCTTCCTTCTTTCCTCCCTTCTTTCCTTCCTTCCTTCTTTTCATTCTTTCTTCCTTCCTTCCTTCCTTCCTTCCTTCCTTCCTTCCTTCTTTTCTCCCTACTTTTGTCCCTTCCTTCCTTCTTTCCTCCCTTCTTTCCTCCCTTCCTTCTTTTCTCCCTTCCTTCCTTCTTTTCTCCCTTCCTTCCTTCTTTCCTCCCTTCCTTCTTTTCATTCTTCCTTCCTTCCTTCCTTCTTTTCATTCTTCCTTCCTTCCTTCCTTCCTCCCTTCCTTCCTTCCTTCCTTCCTTCCTTCCTTCCTTCCTTCCTTCCTTCCTTCCTTCCTTCCTTCCTTCCTTCCTTCCTTCCTCCCTCCCTCCCTCCCTCCCTCCCTTCCTTCCTTCCTTCCTCCCTCCCTCCCTCCCTTCCTTCCTTCCTTCCTTCCTTCCTTCCTTCCTTCCTTCCTTCCTTCTTTCCTCCCTTCCTTCTTTTCATTCTTCCTTCCTTCCTTCCTTCTTTTCATTCTTCCTTCCTTCCTTCCTTCCTTCCTTCCTTCCTTCCTTCCTTCCTCCCTCCCTCCCTCCCTCCCTCCCTCCCTCCCTCCCTCCCTCCCTTCCTTCCTTCCTTCCTTCCTTCCTTCCTTCCTTCCTCCCTTGACCCTGTGACAGCACCAGGGTTAATTGTGTTCCTATGAGTGTGTTAGTGTAACCGCTAACTCCAGTGTTTGTGTTGTGTTTTCCAGAGACACCTCTCTCCCGGAGACTTCCACCAGGTGTTTGGGATGACCCTGGAGCAGTTCGACCGCCTGGCTCTCTGGAAGAAGAACGATCTCAAGAAGAGGGCGCGCCTTTTTTAGTTGAGGGGCTTTGGGAAAGAAATGGCTGCAACGTCTCAGCCACGAATCTGGAAGGAAAGCCCAAAACAGAAAAACCAACCCACCTGAGATCAGTTTATGCCGCGACACCCAGACTTTCCACCCCGTGAAACGCTGTTTGCCTGCAAAGCGGCGGAGAGGCGAGGTCCGAGGTCCGAGCGGGGACGTCTGGACATCGCCGGGGGCGCCGTCTGTAGCTCTTCGTATGCAACGAGGTCCGAGCGTTTGAGCCTCCAGAAGAGGACGAGGAGCTGCGTTTGCATCATAGACATATTTACGTAGACGCCGCATCGAGTGGTCTTGCCCGCTGCTGCGATACGTCAACGTCACCGCCATATTGGATGTGGCAAGACTGCACTGCAAACTAATACAAGTAAATGGACTTATTTTCATAAAGCGCCTTTCTACAAAGAAATGTACGTTTTACGTCTCATTTATTCATTCACACACGCACTACAGTTAGGCACCAAATATAATATATTACATTTTCTCAGATGGCAAAAATAAGAACTTTATTGATCCCACATAGGAGTAATTCATGTTATATCAGCTATAGAGAACAAGGTAGTGCCGAAAAACAATATATATATCCCCCCTCACAAAAATAAGAAACATAGAGAAACATATTTTCTAATCAACAAAACATATTATACATTTGTATACCTTACCTTACATTTTCTTGTCTGAAAAATGGTTCAAATGTTATTTTATTGTCTGAAAAATGGTTCAAATATGTTATTTTGTTATTTGAAATTTTTTTAATTTGTTTTGTTGATGAAAAAATATGTCTATTTTTGTGAAGGGGGATATATATTGTTTTTCGGCACTACCTTGTTCTCTATAGCTGATAAAACATGAATTACTCCTATGTGGGATCAATAAAGTTCTTATTTTTGCCATCTGAGAAAATTAAATATATTATATTTGGTGCCTAACTGTTTCCCAAGTATATTAGTGCGTGTGTGAATGAATAAATGAGACGTAAAACGTACATTTCTTTGTAGAAAGGCGCTTTATGAAAATAAGTCCATTTACTTGTATTAGTTTACAGCGCAGTCTTGAACAACCAATATGGCGGCGACGATGCCGTACGGCTCAGCGCTGGATGGGGCGTCTACGTTTATATGTCTATGGTTTGCATGGCCTGTGTCTACGCTCCTCCCCCTCCCCCACCGCGACGCTTCTGTAAACCCATACATTTTTTCTAATCCCTGCACAGGCCCCTCCTCCAGGTCTTTGTGGCTCTGATCGTTTTGATGTGCAACTTTTGCCGGTCTTGACCCGTCTGCCTCCGTCTCAAGTCTGCCTTCTCTTCGCTCATCTCGGCGTCAACATATCATCGGTTTGCTGCCTTTTTCTCGCTCGCCGCGCCCCTCTCCCCTGCCCTAAGTGACTGCTAACATCGTAAAAGCAGGTCCTTTTCCCGCCTCGGCGTGACATTGAGGGCCTGAGGACGCCGTAGACTCGTATAACCCTTCCAGCATGTCAAGGCCAAAGACAATGAAGGACCCCGACTTCATCTCCCTCTCAGCTTCTGAAACTGTTGACAACCAACTTATCACGCACTTTAGTGTTTGTTCTTTTCAGCGTGAGGCTTGGCTTAGTTTTGATGCATGCTCTGAAATGATAAAAGTCTCTTCCGGGTCAACGAAGCGGGAGCTGGAAGGCGGCGACGACGCGGTAGGAGGTCACAGGCGGTCAGAGGGCAAAGGCGTCGAAAGCATCGCCACATCAAGAAAACATTTATTTTTATAAGCTATTTTAGACTTCTGGAAAGGATCACGTTTACCCGAGGATGCTGTGAGGTGCGGCTCTAATAAAGATAACCAAAAGAAAGTGATAATAGTTGCTTCTGAGGCCACGTGAGACTCCAAATCAAATCTTTTTAGAGCGAGAGAAGCAGCTCTTCTCCTTGTGGGAGCAACACTGAAGTCTGTGAGAGATCCTTGGAGAAATTGCGCTGTCATTACGGTCGGGGCGACGGAGTGGCCACTAGATGGCAGCAAACACGTAAAGTAGACTCTGTAACATACGCCTCCGTGTGCTGTTTCCGTCGTAGAATCATGGATAGAGTCGAAATGTCAACGGTAATCACAGATATTTGCTGCTTTTGTTGCGTCGGGATTTGATGAAATACTGAGAACATAAACTACAGCGCAATTTCCCGACTGTGAAATTAGATGTAGCTAAGGGTTTGCTGAACCGGTGGGAGCGGTTACAGGAGGTCGTTTATGGAGCTTTTCCACTAGTAACTACTCGGCCCGACTCGACTCGACTTGCCCTCGTTTCTTTTCAACACCCAGATCACTTTTTATACAGTAAGTTCAAAGCACAAAAGGCAGGAATAAACAAGCCAAGTGAGAGACAAAAAGCAAATTTACAGTCAGATGTGATCTGTGGCCAAATGCCGTTATCGGGCATTTGGCATGACTGTCACTAAGTTGTAAATTACTCCATAGGGTGTTCTCGTGATTCAAGTCTGTGGCCAAATGAGTTGGTATTAACATATCAGTCAGTCAGGAACTTCTTCATATGGCATTCCCGTGGTTCAAGTCTTTGTTGAAGCCAGTTCCAAGGTGTCGGCCCTGCAGGGGGTAGGAAGCTGGAGTTTCATGTCAGCCACGGTGTCACAATGCCTCATCAATATCAAGTTAAAAAATGAGAGCTTTTTTTGTCAGCTGGGAGCTGCGAGCAGCTATGAAGTGACAGAGCTCCTGGTGGATCTGGTTGTTCCTTATCGCCCGTCTAGATCCTTTTTTAATTCTTTCCTCAGCCACCAGGTTTATGAACATCTGCACCTCAGAGTTGGATCATGAAACAGACTTTTGCTGCTATTGCCTGTTGAATAAAATGAACAAGAATCCGTCAGAGTTGCTCTTTCTCAGATTTCCTCCTCCTGACTCAGACGTCTGACTCCAACCCCCCGACCAATCGGTGGCCTGTAGTGTGATGATGTCAGATACAGCCGACTCAGCAGCTTAGAACCTCGGCAGAATAGATACAGAAAAGTATCTACTCGGCACGTTAGACCGCTAGTGGAAAAAAACCAAACCGAGTGCCGAGAAACTGAGAAAACCGGGTACACACCTGTATCATGTGGCAATTTAAAGAAGTCTCTTGGCGCCATGGCCGAAACCAAACAGGAAGTCGGCCATTTTGAATTAATCGTGTCATTTTGGCGCAGTTTATACAATTTCTTCGGCCGTTAATACGGCCCGAACCGTAACGTGCACCCAGGTGTGTTATACATCAAAATGTGCGGCTCCATCCTGCGACGATGGGCATTACTTTTCTCAGTCAAAAGCGTTACCGTGGAGACGCTAGACGCCAAAAAGCGCACCCCCCCTTCTTCTGATTGGTCGATATTTGATAGTTCCTATTCTCTGCCATAACTTTTGAATGGTGTGACATAAAGAGTCATGGGTGGAGTCGAGTCGGGCTGAGTAGGTACTAGTGGAAAAATGCCTTTAGTTTCACTCGGCCGTACAGTCGCTTCTGAATTTCTTTCTTGTCCGGCAATTTGATTTCCTAACGAAACGCAAACCCATGCAAACATCTGAATTAGAGGCCGGCGCGTGAGAATAGCCGTTTCAGTCGAACATACGCCTATTGTTGTACCAAACTTCAGCTGAAGCCCCTGCTTGGTTTTTCTGGGCCATTAACTGAACACCTTGCCAACATATACTGGATGTGCGTGAACATTTACTGGACATATACCAGATTTATCTGTCTGTATACAAGCAACATGCTGTGTAACTCTGTAGGCATGCACGAGAAAACGGGAATAACAGGGTCGGCTCCTCCCACCTCGCGTCACAAACGCGTCAAAAAGCATCATCATCAGTGTTGTTTGATGGATTGATTATTTTCTGGTGAAATGAAATGCCTCAGTTGGCTGCTTACATTTGCTTGTGTTATGTATTTATTTAATTACAATACTAAGGAAGGAGTTTTATTTTCAAATCTTAAGGGTGTAGTGTTAAAACGCATCACAGAAAAGAAGACAGAGCATCAGGTTTTGAGCTGAACGTGAGCTTCAGATGAGCTGCTGCTCCTGTAAGTAACATACTAACTGTTGTCATAAACATTTATGTCCTCTTTCTAATACTCATCTGCAATTAAAGTGCTAAAACCAAACTATGTGGCCCTGTGTTGGAGTGCTTGAGTTTAAAAAAAATGGAAGTTACACTTGTCAGTTATGGATGCCTTCAAGTAAAGTGTGCAACCTGCAGATGTGTGTGCAGATGTTTCATTTCAATTCAATTTCATTTATATAGTGTCTATTACAACAAAAGTTGTCTCTAGGATCTTTCCAGAGACCAGAACATGAACCCCCGAGCAATTATTACATAAACAATGGCAGGTAAAAACTCCCCTAGTGGGAGAAAAACCTTAAGCCAAACAGTGGCAAGAAAAACTCCCCTTTAGGAGGGAAGAAACCTGGACCAGGACCTGGATCATAAGGGGGGAAGAAACCTGGACCAGGACCTGGATCATAAGGGGGGAAGAAACCCGGACCAAGACCTGGATCATAAGGGGGGACCCTCCTGCTGAAGACCAGCTGGACAGAGCAGGAATAGAGAGAACAGACAGAGATAATTAAGAACAGAGAAAGGAGAAGGGGCAGGCCAGGATGTCAGCAAGCATATGGCAGACATCCCCACAGGCAGGTGGAAGCAGCAGCAGGATGATCAGAGGGGGGGAGGACTGCAGGCAGGTGGAAGCAGCAGTGGGATGATCAGAGGGGGGAGGACCGCAGGCAGGTGGAAGAAGCAGTGGGATGGTCAGAGGGGGGGACTGCAGGCAGGTGGAAGCAGCAGTGGGATGACCAGAGGGGGGAGGACCACAGGCAGGTGGAAGCAGCAGCAGGATGACCAGAGGGGGGAGGACAGGCAGGTGGAAGCAGCAGTGGGATGATCAGAGGGGGGAGGACCGCAGGCAGGTGGAAGCAGCAGTGGGATGATCAGAGGGGGGAGGACCGCAGGCAGGTGGAAGCAGCAGTGGGATGATCAGAGGGGGGGACTGCAGGCAGGTGGAAACAGCAGCGGGATGACCAGAGGGGGGAGGACCACAGGCAGGTGGAAGCAGCAGCGGGATGACCAGAGGGGTGTGGGGGCGCAGGCAGGTGGAAGCAGCAGTGGGATGATCAGAGGGGGGAGAACCGCAGGCAGGTGGAAGCAGCAGTGGGATGATCAGAGGGGGGGACTGCAGGCAGGTGGAAGCAGCAGTGGGATGACCAGAGGGGGGAGGACCACAGGCAGGTGGAAGCAGCAGCAGGATGACCAAAGAGAGGGGGGGCGCAGGCAGGTGGAAGCAGTAGTGGGATGACCAGAGGGGGGGACTGCAGGCAGGTGGAAGCAGCAGCGGGATGACCAGTGGGGGGGAGGACCGCAGGCAGGTGGAAGCAGCAGCAGGATGACCAGAGGGGGGGAGGACCGCAGGCAGGTGGAAGCAGCAGTGGGATGATCAGAGGGGGGAGGACCGCAGGCAGGTGGAAGCAGCAGTGGGATGATCAGAGTGGGGGAGGACCGCAGGCAGGTGGAAGCAGCAGTAGGATGACCAGAAGGGGGGGGACTGCAGGCAGGTGGAAGCAGCAACGGGGTGACCAGGGGTGGGGACCCCAGGCCAGCACGCAGCTCCCGAAGCTCTGGCCCAATCAGCAAGTCCCAGGTTGGGTTGCAGGGTCGGGGAAAGGTTGGGAAGGGGCAGGGCCAGGGAGAGGAGTCTTGAGGGACAAACCTTCTCCCCCGCCCGAAAGGGGCCGTTACCCTGCCCCTCTCACTCCCACACTGCAGGTTCCGGTGTTGTGCATTCAGTGATGCTCTTCGCCACTGGCAGAGGATGCTGCATCATGTACAAAAGAGAAAAAAAGAAGAAAAGAGAAGAAAAGGGGGGGCCAGCACAAGAAACTACAGGAGCGACTCTAACACACTAGAGTTTACACTACCTAGAGATTTACCACCACCAGCTAGAGGTTTACTTAAAAACTAACTATAGGCTTTACTTAACAGAAAGGTTTTAAGTTTAGTTTTAAAGGTGGAGGTGGTGTCAGCCTCCTTAACCCAGATTGGAAGTTGGTTCCATAGTAGTGGTGCCTGATAGCAGAACGCCCGCCCTCCAAATCTACATTTAGATACTCTAGGAACTACGAGTAAACCTGCACTCTGAGAACGGAGAGCTCTGCCAGGAACATAAGGCACTATTAGTTTTGCAAATAATGCGGAGCTAAGCCGTTTTGGGCTTTATACGCAAGTAATAACATTTTAAATTGGATTCTGAATTTTACGGGTAACCAATGGAGCGACGCTAACACTGGAGAGACGTGGTCTCTCCTGCTGATTCCTGTCAGCACTCGTGCTGCTGCATTCTGGATCAGCTGGAGCCTATTCAGCAAATTACTTGGACTTCCTGCTAATAACACATTACAGTAATCTAGTCTAGAAGATACAAACGCATGAACTAGTTTTTCTGCATCACTCTGTGAGAGGATTTTCTTAATCTTTGCAATATTACGGAGATGGAAAAATTCTATTTTACAAACCTGATTAACATATGGTTTAAACGACAAATCCTGATCGAAAACAACACCAAGGTTTCTCACAGTTGCACTGGAAGCCATCGCAACACCATCTAATCCCTTCCTAAGATGCTCTGGACCAAGAATGATAACCTCTGTTTTATCGGTAACCCTTTCTTTTACAGTACAGTAATAACCAGGTAATACCATGGTAATTACACTGTAATTACCTAGTAGTACCTTGTATTTACAAGGTAATTACATGGTAACTACCGGGTAATTTACCCAGTAAGTACTAGGTAATTATTACGTATTTTCTTGTACCATGTAATTATGTGGTTGTTTAAACTAAACATTACTAGGTAATTACAAAGACATTAGATGGGAACTATGAGGGAAATTACAGGTATTTACTAGGTTAATATTGGTAACTACCAGTCAATTTACCATGTAATTACTCTGAAATTACATGAATTATTTCTAAGTAAGTATCAGGTAATTACTAAGTATTTTTCTGCAAACTACCAGGAAATTATAACCTATATTTGAAGTAGTTACCAGCTAATTACACTTTAATGACCATGTAGTTACCTTGTATTTACTATACATTTCATGGATAACTACCGGGTGTTTACCCATTCATTATTGATTTATGTATTATCAATGGATTGGTGCAGGTACCCCCGAGGGGTGTAAATGACTCTATTGACCTTGTAATTAACCTGATAGTTACCATGTTTTACCTGGTAATTGGCAGGTAGCCTACTTACCTTGTAGTTACTTGCCCAGTAATTCTATTTCCTAAGTATTTACCCAATAAGTACAGACATTTTTACCTGGCTTTTACTCAGTAATTAAAGTGAAACTGGACTGTAAAAGAAAGCGTGTGTTGTTTCCATAATATTACCTGGTACTTCCTCATTAAGTACAGAAATAATTAACCTACTTTAAATATTGTAAAGTAGCTGTTGAAACATAGCAAATCTACAAGCTTATATCGCTGCCCTCAGGGCAGAGTGCTTCGCTATAAGTTTGTAGATCTGCTATATTTCAGCTGGTGGTGTGTGTAAATGGCATCAAATTATGTGCAGAGTGAATTAAGCACTTCTGTCATTTTACGTTTTATTTTTATGCTTTTATTTTGAAGAGCACCGTTCTTCCTCTGTTACTTCCGTTATTGACTTCGTGTTCCCGTCCGAGCGTAGCAGCATGCTAACGCTGCTCCAGAGTTGGTAAAATATGCAAGCAAATGATTAACTTGTCATATTTTGTGTTGAAACTTATGAAAAGTTATTTTATTGTGGTTCGCCCTGTGTTTTTGTTGTTTACATGTCTTAAATCTTTGCTTCCGTGAAGGTCTCTGGAAAAAAAAATTGAGATTAAGGGTGATGGCCAAATGCAGATAATACTGGGGTCCTTGACATGCCAGTTTGAGATCTAAATATGTTCTTATATCGTTATTGAATGCACTGTATTTTTTATTTGTTGCATTGATTGACTGAATGTGCCTATATTTTCAACACTGTGCCTAGTTTTATGTTTTACACTATGCAATACGTTTTACACTGTACAATATGTTTTTATACAGAACTTTGTATTTTTTTCTTTATCCTTTTGAAGAAAAATTATATTAATTATATGTGAGGGGGTGTGTGTGAGGGGGTATATGTGAGGGGGTGTGTGTGAGGGGGTGTGTGTGAGGGGGTATATGTGAGGGGGTGTGTGTGAGGGGGTGTGTGTGAGGGAGTGTGTGTGAGGGGGTGTGTGTGAGGGGGTATATGTGAGGGGGTGTGTGTGAGGGAGTGTGTGTGAGGGGGTGTGTGTGAGGGGGTGTGGTACAACTTTCTAATTGCGGGGTAAAGGGGAGGTAATTATCAGACGTTTTGCCAATTGTTCAAATCTTTATAATTATAATCTACAATTACCAGGTAATACTATGGAAACAACACACGCTTTCTTTTACAGTCCAGTTTCACTTTAATTACTAAGTAAAAGCCAGGTAAAAATCTGTACTTATTGGGTAAATACTTAGGAAATAGAATTACTGGGTAAGTAACTACAAGGTAAGTACCTGCCAATTGCCAGGTAAAACATGGTAACTATCAGGTTAATTACAAGGTCAATAGAGTCATTTACACCCACGGGGGTACATGCACCAATCCATTGATAATACATAAATCAATAATGAATGGGTAAATACCCGGTAGTTATCCATGAAATGTATAGTAAATGCAAGGTAACTACATGGTCATTGAAGTGTAATTAGCTGGTTACTACCTCAAATATAGGTTATAATTTCCTGGTAGTTTGCAGAAAAATACTTAGTAATTACCTGGTACTTACTTACAAAATTGAACAAATTTATTTTCAGACTTAAAGGTTGAATATGTAGAATATTTATGTGTCTACTGGTCAGATTGATGATAAACAGGGCAACATGGGTACATATTGTTGATAATTTTCATGATTTTGTTGTCTCTTCTCTAAATGAATGACTATATAAATGAATGAATATGAATTTATTGTCAAGTTCTATTATCCATGAGTTGTCTAGATACAGATAAGAAGATTTATACAGACAAGAAGAGTTAGCCTATTAAGATACAGGATCTCTTCTTCCAGGGAGTCCTGGAAAATGACAGATGAAAACGAACATGGACATTTATGTAAATAAATTTGATGTTGGGTCAACTTGTGTTGTGTTTATTGTGCTCTCAGCAATGGGTCCTCTTTTTTTTTTAGAACTGTTTACCACATAACTGTGTTAAAACATGATCAGTTAGTTTAAACAACTTGTTTAGGGCTCCATATTTCATCCATATATCAATTGATCGTGCATAAAGTAGTCCCATAGGATAAAAGGAAGATGGTGAGAAGAATTTGAGATGAGTAGACACTACATGCCCAAAACCTTTAAAGGAGCCGTCTGTAAGAAATGTCCAAAACTGGTACTGCAGTCACTTTCAAAATATTGTTGAGCGGCGTGTACCCTCCCCCTCCTCCCCCCGACCAGAGGTTGCCAGGTAGGCTGCAGAATGCAGCAGGAACGTAGGCTGCCATGGCTGCGATAATTAGAGCCGAGCTGGCAACCCGGATGCCGAAACAATACTGACTTGGTGATTGGGAGATAGGTGGAGGGTGGAGCTTCAGAAACAATACTGACTTGGTGATTGGGAGATAGGTGGAGGGTGGAGCTTCAGAAACAATACCGACTTGGTGATTGGGAGATAGGTGGAGGGTGGAGCTTCAGAAACAATACCGACTTGGTGATTGGGAGATAGGTGGAGGGTGGAGCTTCAGAAACAATACTGACTTGGTGATTGGGAGATAGGTGGAGGGTGGAGCTTCAGAAACAATACTGACTTGGTGATTGGGAGATAGGTGGAGGGTGGAGCTTCAGAAACAATACTGACTTGGTGATTGGGAGATAGGTGGAGGGTGGAGCTTCAGAAACAAAACTGACTTGGTGATTGGGAGATAGGTGGAGGGTGGAGCTTCAGAAACAATACTGACTTGGTGATTGGGAGATAGGTGGAGGGTGGAGCTTCAGAAACAATACTGACTTGGTGATTGGGAGATAGGTGGAGGGTGGAGCTTCAGAAACAATACTGACTTGGTGATTGGGAGATAGGTGGAGGGTGGAGCTTCAGAAACAATACTGACTTGGTGATTGGGAGATAGGTGGAGGGTGGAGCTTCAGAAACAATACTGACTTGGTGATTGGGAGATAGGTGGAGGGTGGAGCTTCAGAAACAATACTGACTTGGTGATTGGGAGATAGGTGGAGGGTGGAGCTTCAGAAACAATACTGACTTGGTGATTGGGAGATAGGTGGAGGGTGGAGCTTCAGGACAAAACAAAAAATGACAACATCAACATCAGTTGAGGGCTGCAACTCCTCTTTTTAAACTGGAATATCCTGGCTTGAGTGCTGTTGTCAGTGACATAAGTATTTGAAATGAACATGATTTTTAAATGTCTGTTGACATATCGGGGTCATTTTATGATTTGTTTTATTATTGCTCTTACATACAGCTCCTTTAAGTGAAAATCTACTTGAAACAGGGGAAAATTGTTGTTTTTTCCATTTTACTTATCCTGTGAAGGACAGAGTCATATTGATAAGTTCAGAAAAGTGTTTTTTATTGTTGTGTTTTGATGTATTTGATGTAAGCCCAGTGGATATTTAAAGCTTACAGAAGGCTGCATTTAACTGCTGCTATGTCATTCCTGCAGTATTTCTGCAGGTGTTTTGGTCACTGCTATTATATGTAATATATTATATTATTTGTAATCAGCACAAATTATCTGTCCCCATATGATAAAATCCACCATCCCCCCTGATTTTATTTTACAACTCGAGTACTGGATATAACTAATGTAAAACTAGTGCACTGCAGAAACCCTCTGGGCTGAGGTTTTGGTACATTCATAAAACAAATGAACAAAAGTCTCCCCTTGCTGCCTGTCCCATAAACTCACTTCACAACACCTCACTCACAACACTCCAGTAAACTGGGGAGTCGACCCAAACAGGCGTCACGTGACTACCAGCGTCACGTGACTGCTCCCTCACAAAGGTGTACCTAAGCCCCGCCCCCGGGCGGCGGCCTCTGATTGGCCCCCGCCGCTGTCAATCACCGCAGGGGGAGGAGTCAGCGCGCCCGCCCTGCCTTTATTGTCGCCGGCCCGACAGGAGGAATATCTGCTCATCTCATGGATAAAAAAGAGGAAAACGACCAAGGTAAGCCGTTCAAGATGGTTTAAAGTCTCTGTTCGGACCCACTTTCATTCACAAGTTGACCCCACGTCCGGTTCGTTGTTGTCAAACAGGTCAAAACCTCCTGATATGCAGCTTCTGTCTCATCATGGGACAAAATACATCCACAAAAGTACTCACGCGTGGTTTATTTACCCTGCAAAGGATGGAAAAAAAGAAAAGAAAAAGGGGAAATTAAAAAAAGCCCCTTCTGGCACTAAATTAATACTGGGGCTTTTTGTAGAAATGTATTCTTAACTACTCTAAATTGTGCGTCTGTAGCGCTGCGTTTTATGATAATATGTGTCTTTAATGCCCTTATAAGGATTTCCTGATAACAGCCAAGGACCGTCATGGTGATGGTTCCTCTGGAGAGGATTTACTGACTTTATGTTGTTCATCTCACTCATTAGTAGAGTTAGTCAAAGATCTGCATGTTGCTGTTGTCAGTCCTGTGAATGGAGCCCCGGCTGATACAAAGGGCCATGTGGTTGGAGGAGGAGGAGGAGGAGGAGGAGGAGGAGGAGGAGGGCTGTGATTGATAGTCACATGGAGAGTGTGTAATGGTCCAGGCTGGGGCTGGATGCTGGGGGATGGAGGATGGAGGATGGAGGATGGAGGATGGAGGCAGCAGGGTCCAGGCTGGGGCTGGATGCTGGATGCTGGGGGATGGAGGATGGAGGATGGAGGCTGGAGGCAGCAGGATGGAGGCAGCAGGGTGCAGGGTGGAGGCTGCTGCCTCCACCAGCATCAGAAGCCAGCTGGAGGAGGGAGGAGCCCAGAGGGGGAGGAAATGGGACCAGCTGGGGTCCTGGGGCCGGATTCACCAATATGTTCTTAAGAACGATCTTAAGAAATGTCTTAAGATCTAAAATTAGGAAGTTCATAAGAAAGTTCTTAAGTGAAATTCCTCAATATTTTCTTAAGAACCGTCTTAAGAACTGTCATTTCTTACGAATTTCTTGTTTTTCCTACTTAAGAACTTCTTAAAATATGTCATTGCATTGCACGCGCCAACAAACAACATATATATATATACACATACATACCTACATATATATATATATATATATATATATATATATATATATATATATATATATATATATATATATATATATATATATATATATACACACAAATTTACATAGTCCCATATTTGTATGACTGGAGGGGGAGAGTACCGGCACTTATTTTTTCCCACTTAAAGCACTGTATATATATATATATATATATATATATATATATATATATATATATATATATATATATATATATATATATATATTTATATACACATATAGGAGTTTGAGGTTATGTTGGATGAGATTAATGTGTTGAAATACTATTGGGGAAAATTAATAATAATTAACTACCACGCTAACTAACATGCTAACAAACAGTTAACAGGCTCTTTGTGTAATTAATTACAAAGTATATCCTCAAACTATGACCTACTAGTCTAAACTTGTCTAAAATGTGTTGAAAAAGGTGATATTAGAGTCTTACCTTTTCACAGAAGAAATTTTAAGACAGATCAAGGTTGTCTTAAAGTTAAGAAATAAGTCAAGAACAAGTTTTAGAACTTTTATTTCAAGAATACCATTTATTCTTAAGTTTTTTCTTAAGAAGAAACTTAAGAAGAAAGTTGAGAAAATACTTAAGAACTTTTTTGGAGAATATGACTTCTTCTCTTTTTTCTTCTTAAGACTGAACTTTTTTACTTAAGAATGTTTTGTGAATCCGGCCCCTGATCTCCATCTAGGGTTTGCACCTTTCAGAAACAGAAATAAGACACACCCCGATTTCAGCAGCGCAGGCGCCAAAAAAAAGGGACATCCCCAAAACTTCTAAAATGCATAGAAATGTATTTATTTTATATGAAAAAACGAAATGCTTTGATTTAAAGTTTAAATAATTCAAAGTGCTTTAATAGCATTGAACTTGCATGACTGTACGGACAGACAACCTTATAGCAACTGAAATAGCCTCCTATGCTACGCATGTCCACATCAGCCCAGATGTAGAATATAGCTACAGGTGAAGAATATGGTGTAAAAGTTAATTTATTTCAATAATTCAACTTAAGAGGTGAAACTAATACATGTATATTACATGGAACGGAACGCAACTTTTAATTCCCAATTAAGGCTGATTTATGGTTCCGCTTTACACCAACGCAGAGCCTACGGCGTAGGTTACGTGGTGACGTGCACCGTACGTTGCGCGTCGCCGCGTAACCTACGCCCCAAGTGTGCCTCAAGCCCCACAATAGTGATAGTTCCTACTTTCTGCCATAACTTTTGGATGGTTTGATATAGAGACTTGTGGGTGGTGTCATCGGACTCAGTTTTGAGTCCTTGACCTTTATTGGTGAAATTGCACGTGTTCATCGCTGCTTGCAGCTTTAATTATTATTATTATTGCACAGTGATTGATTCTCTGAGACTCTATGATGCTTGGGGGGAGAAACTGTCTCTAAGTCTGCAGGTTTTAGCGTACAGAGCTCTGTAGCGCCGTCCATAGGGGAGGAGTTGGAACAGACTGTGTCCTGGGTGTGAGAGGTCTGCAGAGATGCTACATGCCCATTTCCTGGTCCTGGACCGGTACTGGTCCTGGATAGATGGGAGGTTAGTCCCAGTTATCCTCTCTGCAGACCTAATCGTGCGTTGCAGTCTGGGGACAAATCCTTTGTCTAGCAGACAAAGGAGCCATTTTATTCACATTTATATTGGTATATTTGAACCTTGAACTTACAAATATATGCATTATGCATTATGCACTTCGAGAAAAAAGTCGAAATGTCGAGAAAAAAGTCGAAATGTTGAGAAAAAAGTCGAAATTTCAAGATTAATGTTGAAGACTTGAAGTACAATTTCGAGAAAAAAGTCGAAATGTAGAGAAAAAAGTCGAAATTTTGAGAAAAAGTCGAAATGTCAAGATTAACGTTGAAGTACAATCTTGAGAAAAAAGTGGAAATGTCGAGAAAAAAGTCGAAATGTTGAGAAAATATTAAAAATTTCGAGAAAAAAGTCAAAATGTCGAGATTAAAAGGGAAAGGCAAAAGGAAGAAAAAAAAGAAGAAAAAATAAAAAAAGAAGAAAAAAGTCGAAATTTCAAGATTAATGTTGAAGTACAATCTTGAGAAAAAAGTCGAAATGTCGAGATTAAAAAGGAAAGGGAAAAGGAAGAAAAAAAAGAAGAAAAAATTTTAAAAAAAAGAGAAAAAGGAAGAAAAAAAGAAAAAAATTGTCCGTTGCAGTCTGGGGACAAATCCTTTGTCTAGCAGACAAAGGAGCCATTTTATTCACATTTATATTGGTATATTTGAACTTACAAATATACAAAAAAGCAAAAAAGAAAAAGTAAAGAACTCTCCGGCACTCCGACACACATGTTTGTCATTTGAAGGATTCGGCTGGGCATCTATGAGGAAGAGCACAGACATCAGCCGCCTCCATCGCCTCCATACTTGATTTATTGCCCCAGACTGAAGGTGGAGAAGGTTCCAGCAGCTAAATTCATGGCTATAGATTTTACTTTGCTTGGAACAACCATTAAAACATTTTTGTTTTTACATATTACAGTGATATTGCAGTGCTATTGTAGTGATGTTGTGGTGATATTGCAGTACTAATTATAGTGATATTACAGTGATATTATAGTGATCTTTCAGTGATATTGTGGTGATGAAACAGTGATATTGCAGTGCTATTACAGTGATATTACAGTGCTATTACAGTGATATTACAGTGCTATTACAGTGATATTACAGTGCTATTACAGTGATATTACAGTGATATTATGGTGATATTACAGTGATATTGTGGTGATATTACAGTGATATTATGGTGATATTACAGTGATATTATGGTGATATTACAGTGATATTGTGGTGATATTACAGTGATATTATGGTGATATTACAGTGATATTATGGTGATATTACAGTGATATTATGGTGATATTACAGTGATATTGTGGTGATATTACAGTGATATTGTGGTGATATTACAGTGATATTGTGGTGATGAAACAGTGATATTGCAGTACTAATTATAGTGATATTACAGTGATATTATGGTGATATTACAGTGATATTATGGTGATATTACAGTGATATTGTGGTGATATTACAGTGATATTGTGGTGATATTACAGTGATATTATGGTGATATTACAGTGATATTATGGTGATATTACAGTGATATTGTGGTGATATTACAGTGATATTGTGGTGATATTGTGGTGATATTACAGTGATATTATGGTGATATTACAGTGATATTGTGGTGATATTGTGGTGATATTATGGTGATATTACAGTGATATTATGGTGATATTACAGTGATATTATGGTGATATTATGGTGATATTATGGTGATATTACAGTGATATTGTGGTGATATTACAGTGATATTGTGGTGATATTACAGTGATATTGTGGTGATATTATGGTGATATTACAGTGATATTATGGTGATATTACAGTGATATTATGGTGATATTACAGTGATATTATGGTGATATTACAGTGATATTGTGGTGATATTGTGGTGATATTATGGTGATATTATGGTGATATTACAGTGATATTGTGGTGATATTACAGTGATATTGTGGTGATATTACAGTGATATTGTGGTGATATTGTGGTGATATTGTGGTGATATTACAGTGATATTATGGTGATATTACAGTGATATTATGGTGATATTACAGTGATATTGTGGTGATATTACAGTGATATTATGGTGATATTACAGTGATATTATGGTGATATTACAGTGATATTGTGGTGATATTACAGTGATATTATGGTGATATTACAGTGATATTGTGGTGATATTACAGTGATATTGTGGTGATATTACAGTGATATTGTGGTGATATTACAGTGATATTGTGGTGATATTACAGTGATATTGTGGTGATATTACAGTGATATTACAGTGATATTGTGGTGATATTACAGTGATATTACAGTGATATTATGGTGATATTACAGTGATATTGTGGTGATATTACAGTGATATTATGGTGATATTACAGTGATATTATGGTGATATTACAGTGATATTGTGGTGATATTACAGTGATATTATGGTGATATTACAGTGATATTATGGTGATATTATGGTGATATTACAGGGATATTACAGTGATATTGTGGTGATATTACAGTGATATTATGGTGATATTACAGGGATATTGTGGTGATATTACAGTGATATTGTGGTGATATTACAGTGATATTGTGGTGATATTACAGTGATATTATGGTGATATTACAGTGATATTATGGTGATATTACAGTGATATTGTGGTGATATTACAGTGATATTATGGTGATATTACAGTGATATTATGGTGATATTATGGTGATATTACAGTGATATTACAGTGTTATTATGGTGATATTACAGTGATATTATGGTGATATTACAGTGATATTATGGTGATATTACAGTGATATTATGGTGATATTACAGTGATATTGTGGTGATATTACAGTGATATTATGGTGATATTACAGTGATATTGTGGTGATATTACAGTGATATTATGGTGATATTGTGGTGATATTATGGTGATATTACAGTGATATTATGGTGATATTACAGTGATATTATGGTGATATTATGGTGATATTATGGTGATATTATGGTGATATTACAGTGATATTGTGGTGATATTACAGTGATATTGTGGTGATATTGTGGTGATATTACAGAGATATTATGGTGATATTACAGTGATATTATGGTGATATTACAGTGATATTGTGGTGATATTGTGGTGATATTATGGTGATATTACAGTGATATTGTGGTGATATTACAGTGATATTGTGGTGATATTACAGTGATATTATGGTGATATTATGGTGATATTACAGTGATATTATGGTGATATTACAGTGATATTATGGTGATATTACAGTGATATTGTGGTGATATTGTGGTGATATTATGGTGATATTATGGTGATATTACAGTGATATTGTGGTGATATTACAGTGATATTGTGGTGATATTACAGTGATATTGTGGTGATATTGTGGTGATATTGTGGTGATATTACAGTGATATTATGGTGATATTACAGTGATATTATGGTGATATTACAGTGATATTGTGGTGATATTACAGTGATATTATGGTGATATTACAGTGATATTGTGGTGATATTACAGTGATATTGTGGTGATATTATAGTGATATTATGGTGATATTACAGTGATATTATGGTGATATTACAGTGATATTGTGGTGATATTACAGTGATATTATGGTGATATTACAGTGATATTGTGGTGATATTACAGTGATATTGTGGTGATATTACAGTGATATTGTGGTGATATTACAGTGATATTGTGGTGATATTACAGTGATATTACAGTGATATTGTGGTGATATTACAGTGATATTACAGTGATATTATGGTGATATTACAGTGATATTGTGGTGATATTACAGTGATATTGTGGTGATATTACAGTGATATTACAGTGATATTATAGTGATATTACAGTGATATTATGGTGATATTATGGTGATATTACAGGGATATTACAGTGATATTATGGTGATATTACAGGGATATTGTGGTGATATTACAGTGATATTGTGGTGATATTACAGTGATATTATGGTGATATTACAGTGATATTGTGGTGATATTACAGTGATATTGTGGTGATATTACAGTGATATTATGGTGATATTACAGTGATATTGTGGTGATATTACAGTGATATTGTGGTGATATTACAGTGATATTATGGTGATATTACAGTGATATTGTGGTGATATTACAGTGATATTATGGTGATATTACAGTGATATTATGGTGATATTACAGTGATATTATGGTGATATTACAGTGATATTATGGTGATATTACAGTGATATTGTGGTGATATTACAGTGATATTATGGTGATATTACAGTGATATTATGGTGATATTACAGTGATATTGTGGTGATATTACAGTGATATTGCAGCAGGGCCGGCCCAAGCCTCCATAGGGCCCTAAGCAAAATGTGATTTTGGGGCCCTCTATTACTGCCAATAATACTGATTATTGATCCTTCACACACCCACTATAAACTTATTTCATGTTCTTCCCTGTCATTACAAATACACATAGCTCATTCGCTACTATAGGCTGCACGCAGCGTCAAGGCTATTGAGGGACTTTCCTAACTCAAACCATTCAAACTGTTTTCACAATTTCCTTGACACCAAACGTTACACTAAAAAACATGCAAACATACCTTTATCTTTCCATTTTATCTCCTCTTCATCTTTCATCCTCTTTCTTTTCTCTGCTCCTGACGGATAAGTCCGGTTGAATGAACACATGACCAGTGGAGCTCTGGAGCCGAGAGGCAGCAGTCAATATGCCAGCAGTATCTACTCTAGTCTGTTAACATAATATTGTTTATGTAATAGTATTAATTATTGTGTTTTTGTACAATAACGTACCTTTACGGAAAAGTATTGGGGCCAGGCAGGAGAAAAATAAAAAATAATATTTTAGAGGAGGAAGATTTTTTTTATTGTGCACTTTGAGAAAAAAGTCAAAATGTCGAGAAAAATGTTGAAAAGTTGAGATTAATGTTGAAGTAGAATTTCGAGAAAAAAGTTGAAATGCCGAGAAAAAAGTCGAAATGTTGAGAAAAAAGTCGAAATGTCAAGATTAATGTTGAAGTACAATCTTGAGAAAAAAGTCGAAATGTTGATAAAAAAGGCGAAATTTCGACTTTTGTATTTTTTTCTAGAAATTGTATTTCAACATTAATCTCGACATTTCGACTTTTTTCTCGACATTTCGTCTTTTTTCTTGAAGTGCACAATAAAAAAAATCTTCCACTCAAATTTTTTTTCTCTTGCCCTAATACTTTTCCGTATACCTTTGATATATGAATCATCACTCACACATAAAAAATAATTTTAATTTTAATTTTATTTTGTTTTAACTCTTGGGGGCCCCCTAGTGGTCACAGGGCTCTAAGCAGCCCTTACTTCCCTTATGCCTTGGGCCGGCTCTGTATTGCAGTGATATTACAGTGATATTATATTCTAATGATGAGAGCAGAGGTGAAACAATCCATCCATCTCCCCCAACACATCAATTTAATTTGATTTAACGATCCAGTGACAAAATTAAGCTGTCAATCACTCATCAATAGAAGTGATCCCCATCAATCCATGCTATCTTACTTTCGTTTTGGTTGCAGGCTTTTTGTCAAAGTCAAATTTTATTTTTGACCCATCTAGCGTCTTTAAAAAAAATAATAGTCGTTGAGTTTTTACATGAGAAATAAATGCATATTTTATAATTTTCTATTTATTTTATTTTATTTAACAACAACAGACATACAGTCTCAGAAAATTAGAATATTATATATATATAGCGAGGAGCTCGTCGTTAAACGAGACTCCAGCTCCAGCTCTGGAACTGGTTTGGATTTATTTTTTTATTTTTTATTTTTTATCACGTTTTTTTCCCCCATTTTATCACCCAGTGCTCCTACCTAGACAGTCCTGGGCATTGCTGGTTTGGATTTAAAAAGAGAGACGAGGAGCAAACATCATCTATTATGTGCAGAGTCTGCAAAAACAGAAGGAAATGGTTGTTACATTTTGATATAACGTTTGACTATTCCGAAAAAAAATGCAATAGTATCTAATTTGTGGCATGTTCCAACCACAGGTTGATTTGCACATTTTATTTATATTAGAAGAGGTCATCACTGATAGGGTTTTATTTTCAGTGAACGTTTATTTATTTGTCCTGTTTCTTTATTTATCAGGTTGATTTATCAGATTTTTTTCTACTTTGTGATTTTATAAGCTAAGAAAACTAGAAGGATAAGGTACTTTAGCTGTTTGCTGTTATCCCACTGTTTAAGCCATACAGTTTGAATAAATGTTGAATCTGTTCTTACATTTCAAACTTGTTTCATTTGAGTCCTTCCAGTTTTGCAGTACAGGTGTACTAATTTAATTGGTTTTTATTAATTCAATTTAATTGGTGTAGTTTAGTAGCATTTAGTATCTTTTAGAGCAGTGTTTTGGGGGCTCCAAAGACTGAATGTGGTGATAGATTTATAGTTACAAAGGTGGAGTTGAATTAGTATTTTTTTTATCTTCATTTTTATCGTTATCGGGATAAATGCCAGAAATTATCGTGATACATTTTTTAGTCCATACCGCCCATCCCTAGTCTCATTACAGAAAGACGTGTTATTGAACATTTAGCCAACACAGCAGATGAAAACAACAATAAAATAGGTTTCCGATGAGAAAAGACGAGAGGTGCTGGTGCTGGAAGATGCATCCCTGCCTGCAGGCCTCCGTCCCATGGGACTCGTCTGAAATCCTCCGCTGGAAGGCGTCTGGCAGGAATCCTAACCAGATGCTCAAACCAACTGCCTTCACCCCACACCCATGAACGAAGCCCCGGCACACTTGGAACTGCAGCGACTCCAACTCAGCCCAGAAACACCATCGCCACATGAAAGTGGCTCTGCTAGGGAGGACGCACAGACACAAACTTCCTACGGTCACCGCGGAGCTTCCTCCTAGCTGAAAGAGCCGTATTGAACCAAAAACACAAAAAACAAATATGTCTGGAGCCGCCAAAAAATCTTGTATAAAAGTCTTGTATCAGCCTTAGAATGAAGGCAACACATGCTGCATGTTTCTATATTAGTTATAACTGGGGGAAGATTTTTTTTTCATTATGCACTTCGAGAAAAAAGTCGAAATATCGAGAAAAAAGTCGAAATGTTGAGAAAAATTTGAAATGACGAGAAAAAAGTCGAAATGTCGAGAAAAAAGTAGAAAATTTGAGAAAAAAGTCGAAATGTCGAGAAAAAAGTCGAAATGCCGAGAAAAAAGTAGAAATTTCGAGAAAAATGTCGAAATTTCAAGATTAATGTTGAAGACTTGAAGTACAATTTCGAGAAAAAAGTCGAAATGTTGAGAAAAAAGTCGAAATATCAAGATTAATGTTGAAGTACAATCTTGAGAAAAAAGTCGAAATGAGAAAAAAGTTGAAATATTGAGAAAAAGTCGAAATGTCGAGAAAAAAGCCGAAATGATGAGAAACTATTCAAAATTTTGTGAAAAAAGTCAAAATGTCGAGATTAAAAAGAAAGGAAAAAGGAAGAAAAAAAGAAAAAAGAAGAACAAAAGAGGGAAAAAATGAAAAAAAAGACAAAAAGGAAGAAAAGAAAGCAAACATTTTCTAAAAAGCTCCAGGAGCCACTAGGGCGGCGCTAAAGAGCCTCATGCGGCTCTAGAGCCGCGGGTTGCCGAGCCCCGTTCTAGGTGAAGACCCTCCACATCCAACTTGGACCGTGGATGTGACTGAGCGCTTCCACGTGTCTCTCCTTTTCCGGCCTGTGCGCCGGTAAAGGCAGCGTGTGTTTTTATTTTTCTTTGAAACCTTTGTTGTGCGTGTACGTGCGTGTCTGAGTCTTGGTATTTCCTTGGTTGCCTGAAAGGCCAGGAAAGTTTCACCACAGACTGTTTCCACAAAGGACAATGTACAATAGCGGGCAGACAAACTATGTATACATCCTGTTGGCTGGACAGGATGGAGGCCTGAGCCAGAAAAACAACCTGCAGGCAGAGAGGAGGACGGACACACGGACACACGGACACACGGCCGCACCATGCTGGCTTACGCTCACGTTGAGGGTTTCTGCAGTGCAGTACTTTTACATTAGTTATATCCAGTACTCGAGTTGTAAAAAAAATCAGGGGGGGTGGTGGATTTGATCATATGGGGACAGATAATTTGTGCTGATTACAAATAATATAATATATTACAAATAATAGCAGTGACCAAAACACCTGCAGAAATACTGCAGGAATGACATAGCAGCAGTTAAATGCAGCCTTCTGTAAGCTTTAAATATCCACTGGGCTTACATCAAATACATCAAAACACAACAATAAAAAACACTTTTCTGAACTTATCAATATGACTCTGTCCTTCACAGGATAAGTAAAATGGATCACTGCAAAAACTCAAAATCTTAACAAGAATATTTGTCTTATTTCTAGTTAAAATGTCTCATTTTAGTAAAAAAAATCTCATTACACTTAAAACAAGACTCATCACTGGAAAAAAACAACAATTTTCACCTGTTTCAAGTAGATTTTCACTTGAAATAAGTAGAAAAATCTGCCAGTGGAACAAGATTTTATTGCTTGTAATAAGAAGATAAATCTTGTTCCACTGGCAGATTTTTCTACTTATTTCAACTGAAAATGTAATTAAAACAGGGGAAAATGGTCAAATAAGTTATTTTTCTGGTGTTATTTTTCTGGTGATGACTCTAAATGTTGAAATAGCAGTAAAACCACATTCTTTGATGAAATGACATAAGGGATGGAAAGGAGGGATGGCAGTTTTACAGGAGGGATGATTTGGACCGTTTTTATTTCAGGGGGGGATGCCATCCCCCCTCACCCCTCCCTCAACTGTACTGACAGTACTGACTATTACAGAATGGATGTTCTTCTTTCTTTCTATTGTTTTATATTAATTTTTACAATTTTAAGTTAAGCAGGAAAGTTTTCTGTTTAAGAAAAATACTTATTTTATTCAGTTAATTTTGTTATTTTGTATTAAAGTGAATTGCTGGGTAATAATTAGTTTTCCATGTGTTCATGGTATTCAAAAACATGCATCTAATTCAATTCAGGTTCGAGTCAAATAGTTAAAAAATCGTTTCACTCACAAAAAAGGGGCTAAAAAAATTCCCCACGCCAGGAAGGGTGAAGGCAACCGGGTTGGCCGGCCCTGCAGATGAGGTGGCCCTTATTTTTCAGGGAGTTGGCAACCCTACTGTTGCTATGACAACCCTTCAGGTGAGACATCACAGTGGTCTTGCTGCCTTGTCTCAGACTCCTTCACCAACAGCGTTGTCGTCATGGTAACATCTCCAGGACGGTGCGTTGGCGTCGGTGTTGGGGCGGACACGAGGCCACGCGGGGGTCCTGCCAGTCAAGCGCGCCAGATTACCTTCTTTAAACATGCGCTACCTGCCGGCAACACTGTTTATCAGGTTTAATTAGTTATCGACCGAAAAGATTAGTTAGGCCCTGTCCCAATCTTTTTGCGCGTTTCCGTGAGGGTAGTGGTGTCCCAATTCGTCTTTCCACCTAGGGGGGGTGTGCTTATTTAGGGGTAGTGGATATGAATCTGTCCCTACGGATCGAGGGTTTTCAGATGCTGACTCGCTGACCGAGGGTTAAAGAAATTTCCCAGAATATTTTTCGTCGTCATTTGCAGACTGAATCAAAAAAAAACAAACATGGCGGACATTTCTTATTTTTTAGTGAATAAAATCAATATTTTGAGTTAGTTTCTGCATAAAAATGTGTTTTGATTACATTTCTAGCGTGAAATATATATTTTACTTTCATAATATTCACTCAGTGAATGTACATAATCACTAGTTTGCCCGTTGTTGCGAAGTCTTTTTCAAACCTCGCCAGAATAAAGGCTGATTTATGGTTCCGCGTTACACCAACGCAGAGCCTACGGCGTAGGTTACGCAGCGACGCGCACCGTACCCTACGCCGTACCATACGCCATACCCTATGCCGTACCCTATGCCATACCCTATGCCGTACCCTATGCCATACCCTATGCCGTACCCTATGCCATACCCTATGCCGTACCCTATGCCGTACCCTACGCCGTACCCTACGCCGTACCCTACGCCGTACCCTACGCCGTACCCTACGCCGTACCCTACGCCGTACCCTACGCCGTACCCTACGCCGTACCCTACGCCGTACCCTACGCCGTACCCTACGCCGTAGGCTCTGCGTCGATTTAACGCGGAACCATAAATCAGCTCCCGAGTTCTCATCTCGAAATTTTCGGATCAAATTTCTTAACAGGCGTTATTTGGATAAACTGAGCCCAGGTTGGGGATCTTAACGGTTACTTTTATGCCTGAAAAAATATTAAAACTTAATAAATTGGCATTTTAACAGCGCTACAGCTGAAATTAAAACAGCTTCTAGCTCTGGGCTTCCTGATATGGTGTGACGTATGTGCAAACGTAACTACGTAGTCGTTTACGTACCCGAACGTAAACCACGCAGTCACGTAGCAAGCTAAATTTAGGGGTAGTGGTGAAAAGTAGGAGTAGGGGGTGTGTTGGGACAGGGCCCTGGGAAGATTACAAGGGCCCTAAAAATGTGTGGCTTGATTTGTAGGGCTAGTGGTAGAAAGTAGGGGGTGTATTGGGATTGGCCCTTACTCTAATGTGGACCAATCATTTACGCCCCCAGCACTACTTGTAACTGACTCACTTTCAATACATCAGTATATCTCACCTGACACCCACATTTTTTCATGTTTTGCTGGAAATGTCATAATTATAGGTTCATTTTATGGTAAAGTCGTCATCCAAATAGCCGGCGTTCTGGCTGGAAACATCTGTTTCTACTTGCTTGACTGGGCTTCTCGGGCCTTTCCTCTCCGGTGTCTTTGTGCTCTCCCTTTCCTTTGTTCGTCTGGGCTGTCTCTCCCTCGGTCTATCCTCCCACCTCCCTCTGTACTCGGTATCTGTCCCCCCATGGCGGTCTGCCGTCTGCCTGTCTCACTGCGTATAAATCCCTCTTGGCCATTGGGGTCCAGGTGTTTGCCTGCAGGTAAGGACTTCAGTCCTGGAGTCAGATGTGGTGTAGAGGAGACGATGAAGGAATATTTAGTCTGTTTCTGATCTTCACATGTCTGCGTGGGAGCCATTGTGAATATAAACCCTTTCATGGTACACATGCACATTCTCCTAGTGTTTCCTGTTTCTCTACTATGGTGCTGTTGTACCTGACTCTCACCTTTATGACAGCAGGAACCCTGGCAGCTTCTTTGTTCTGTCTTTGGGTCAAAATGACCTAATTCTCCTGTTCCTTCTTTCCTTCCTTCCTTCCTTCTTTTCTCCCCTTGTACATTCTTTCCTTGTTTTATCCTTTCCTTCCTTCCTTTTTTATCCCTTCCTTCCTTCCTTCCTTCCTTCCTTCCTTCCTTCCTTCCTTCCTTCCTTCCTTCCTTCCTTCCTTCCTTCCTTCCTTCCTTCCTTCCTTCCTTCCTTCCTTCTTTCCTTCCTTCTTTTCTTCCTTCCAAGGAAGGAAGGAAGGAAGGAAGGAAGGAAGGAAGGAAGGAAGGAAGGAAGGAAGGAAGGAAGGAAGGAAGGAAAGAAGGGAGAAAAGAAGGAAGGAAGGGAGAAAAGACGGAAGGAAGGAAGGAAGGGAGGAAGGAAGGAAGGAAGGAAGAGAGAAAAGAAGGAAGGAAAGGAGAAAACAAGGAAAGAATGTACGAGGGGAGAAAAGAAGGAAGGAAGGAAGGAAGGAAGGGAGAAAAAAAGGAATGAAAGAAAGAAGGAAGGAATGGAGAAAAGAAGGAAAGAAGGGAAGAAAGAAGGAATGAAGGGAGGAAAGAAGGAAGGAAGGAAGGAAGGGAGAAAGAAAAGAAGGAAGGAAAGGAGAAAACAAGGAAAGAATGTACGAGGGGAGAAAAGAAGGAAGGAAGGAAGGAAAGAAGGAAGGGAGGAAAGAAGGAAGGAATGGAGAAAAGAAGGAAGGAAGGGAGGAAAGAAGGAAGGAAGGGAGGAAAGAAGGGAGAAAAGAAGGAATGAAGGAAAGAAGGAAGGAATGGAGAAAAGAAGGAAGGAAGGAAAGAAGGGAAGAAAGAAGGAAGGAAGGGAGGAAAGAAGGAAGGAAGGAAAGAAGGAAGGAAGGAAGGAAGGGAGAAAGAAAAGAAGGAAGGAAAGGATACAAAAAGAAAAGAATGTACGGGGGGAGAAAAGAAGGAAGGGAGGGAATAAAGAAGAAGGGAAGAAGGAAGGAGAGAGCAGGAGGAAAGAAGGAACAGGAGAATTAGGTCATTTTGACCCAAAGACAGTACAAGGGTTAAAGTTTGTTTAAAGGAGCCACATTGTGCTCCGCTGTGCTTTCGGATTCATCAATGCTGTTGCAATAACAAATGTTCGTCTTAGACGTGACCAGGGGCTTAAGAGAATGAAGTGCATGAATATGAATGAACAGCTGAGCCTGGTTACTGAACGTGAAGGGGATTTGTAAGTC
This sequence comes from Cololabis saira, assembly GCF_033807715.1. Lineage (NCBI taxonomy): Eukaryota > Metazoa > Chordata > Actinopteri > Beloniformes > Belonidae > Cololabis > Cololabis saira. The sequence continues at coordinate 36,528,881 of NC_084606.1, forward strand.
TCCCACACCCGGGTTTTGGGAATTTTATGGGATTGCCTGCTCTGTCTTACTTAAGATAGAGCAGAATTTCATTACAAGATGGATAGTTTCCAGATAGAACTTTTCCTGAAAATGCTTAACTGAGCTAAAGCTGAAACTGTGCTTGTGCCACAGGGTCTTTCCTTGAAATGTTTGGTTTTTCAGTTATGTACATGGTTAGTCTGTATGTACCAGGTGAGCAGTGAATGTTTCTCAGTGTACTGTCATGTATTAATGCTGCCATCACAGAGATGGAGTTGAGCACCCACACCTCAGACCGTCACTGTGTGATGCTCAGTCCCAGATGCCTCCAAGCCTCCAAGCCCTCGGTTAACATCAGGCCTCTTCTTTGTGCAGTGATGTTTTAAGGGACATTGTTGACTGTAGTCCTCTATTATAGTACTTTACAAAGCGCCTGTGGTAATCCTCCAGTCATGAGGTCATAGCAGCTACCTGATCAGAGTTTGTAGGTTCATGTCCACATCAGTCCTGCAGAGACCATCTGCAATCATTGCTGAGACTTCCTAAAGTGAAAGTGTACCAGGCGTCTCACCGCCTCTGCTGTGCCGTCAGAACGAGCCTTGAGTCAGTCAGAGAACGGTAATTGCTGACACGATAGTAAACAAGAAGACATTAGATTAAAGCAAGTTGGGCACTGAGGAGAGTTGGTCTGTTTCTGACTCTTTCTCCCAATGTCCGCCTCGTTCAGCCTGTCGACCGCCTTGGGAACCGGCGCGACCGGGACCACCGAGGACCGCCCCAGACGGTCCAGTACCTTTTGCCTCACGTCCGGGTAGGTGAAGGTGAAGGGCCTGGCCTCCGTAACCGGAGTAGGTGGGCGACCCTCCCCTGCCGGCTGCACCAGCGCCTGCGCCAGCGCCAGCGCCTCAAGGGTCCGATCCCAGCGTTCCTCCAACATCCTGCCTCCACCCATGTTGGGTGCCACTGTAGCCTACTCGTGCTACGGGGGTCACCAGACAGGAAAGAGGACACAGGGTTTAGTGGAGAAATTGTGGACTTTTATTGTCACCCGGACACACACGTTTGTCAGCACACTTGGCAGCTCTGTGTCATCCCTCTGAGCGCCTTGCTGGTGTGCAGTCGCTCTTTAAGTACCCAGTCAGGGTGGAGAGATTGATTGGGCACAGGTGTGCCCAATCAGCTGAACCAGGCCCGCACCACCTGTGTGCTGCTCCCCCGCAGACCACGCCCAATCCTCCACCCTGCCACACTATGTTTCTCTGCCCAGACACAAAACAGCCTCTTACGTGGATCTTTGTAGTTGAATAAAAAGGTGGTTTGGTCTGGCCGGTCAGCGTTCCTTGGTGAACAGCTGGGTGGTTACGCTCCGCAGGGGATCCTGAGAAAGAGCAGCTCTCTCTCTCCTGCTCTCCTCATCTCAGTGTGGATGAGGGGAATGCAGGGGTACAGCAGCTGGTCCTCCTTCAGCTCCAGGTCGGTCCAAAGGCGTTCACGTCGGGGCATGCAAGGGTCCCTTGTTCGGCTCATCTGGGGCTCAGAACGTTTGCGGGTCACACGTTGCAGCGCTGCAGACTGTGGTTGACATTTTCAGGCAACCAAACGCTTCTTCAGGCACGATAATGGAGAATTCAATTCAATTCAATTCAATTTTATTTATATAGCATCTAATACAACAAAAATTGTCTCTAGACGCTTTCCAGAGACCCAGAACATGACCCCCGAGCAATTATTACTAGGGCTGGGACTCGATTAAAAAAAATAAAAAAAATAATTACAGGCTTTGTAATTAATTAATCGCAATGAATCGCCATTTGATCGCATAACAATTTTAGACCTGAGAACAATGATATTTAATTTTTTTGTTTGTTTCAAATGGATTTTTGTATACGAGTGAATGATTGACTAGTGAAAACATATGTTCAATTTATGAAACAGTTTATTTTTATCAAGGTGGTGCTTCACCAAGAACAAATAAGTGCAATTTGCTATAAAGTGCAGTAAATTAAATATATGCAGTATGCACATTGAATGAGACAGGTGGCCTATAGTCAAGGACCTTCTGTAAACAACACTTAAATATAACAAAATACTTTCAACTGTTTCAAGTACATTCCAGAACATGGAAACACATTAGAAAACAGAGCACGCTTCCATCCATCCGTTTTTTAAAACAAAATTTCCCATCCACGGGACCAACGAGACCCTTTTCGTCTGCGACTTCATTCATCTTTAACGTGTGTGGTAACCCCTCCTGCCGAAGGCCAGACTGAGGGGGTCGGGGACGTCAGCAGCACAGCAGGCATGTGGAAGCAGCTGCGGGATGACCAGAGGGGGGGAGGGGGGGGAGAAGGCCGATCTCTAACCAGTAGCTTGTCATGCTAAAGTAGGAGCTGTCCCCTCCACAGCTCACAGGCTCAGGAGAGAACTCTGTGGGAGAGTGGAGAGGACTGAGAGAGAAGAGAGCGAGATAGAGGGGGGAACCGCATTTATAGCCGGGCCTGGGCTGCTATAAATCAGCAGGGACCCCTCCTGCGTTTTGGGGTCCATGCCCAACGAGGAGGCTATTCCTTATCACTGAGGGGCTGTAAATGACGCAAAGCCTGCTGGGGCTTTGAGTCATTATGGAGGTTCCTTTGTTTCAAACCATGTGGTCAGCTGTAAGAAATCGAGGCTGGGCCTCAGAGTTGGGCCTCAGAATTGAAATTAAGACTTCCCATGTTCAACACAGGACTGTGGCCCAACACAGCGAACTTTGTGTCCCTGATTTGGTGCAGGGATTTCCTGTTTTTAATGCAGTTCTGCATCCTTTCTGATGATGTCCGGACCCCCCATCATGTCTTTGCTGCTAGCACAAATTGCGCAATGCAGCCTGACGATAATATTAAAACCTGAACTGGACTGATGATGTTTGTGCAGATTTGTGACTGATGGGAGGAAGTGGTGGTTAGTGGTTGAGGTGAAGCAGCAAGCCGTCAGCGGAGCAGGGATGTTTCCTTTCCTCGACTGGTTCTCCGACACTTCAGCGTAAACAGCTGTGTTTTAACCCTTGTGCTGTCTTCAGGCCAAGGAAGGAGGAAGGGAAGAAGGGAGGAAAGAAGGAAGGAAGGAAGAATGAAAAGAAGGAAAGAAGGAAGGGAGAAAAGAAGGATGGAAGGAAGGGTGAAAAGAAGGAAGGGAGGATGGGAGAAAAGGAAGGAAGGACGGAAGGAAGAAAAGAAGGAAAGGATGGAAGGAAGGGTGAAAAGAAGGAAGGGGGGGTGGGAGAAAGGGAAGGAAGAAAAGAAGGAAGAAAGGGAGAAAAGAAGGAAGGGAGGAAGGAAAGAAGGAAGGAAGGAAGGAAGGAAGGAAGGAAGGAAGGAAGGAAGGAAGGAAGGAAGGAAGGAAGGAAGGAAGGAAAAAAAGAAGGATGGAAGGAAGGGTGAAAAGAAGGAAGGGAGGATGGGAGAAAAGGAAGGGAGAAAAGAAGGAAGGGAGTAAGGAAGGAAGGAAGGGAGGAAGGGAGAAAAGAGGAAGGGAAGAAGGTAGTAAGGAAGGAAGGAAGGAAGGAAGGAAGGAAGGAAGGAAGGAAGGAAGGAAGGAAGGAAGGAAGGAAGGAAGGAAGGAAGGAAGGAAGGAAGGAAGGAAGGAAGGAAGGAAGGAAGGAAGGAAGGAAGGAAGGAAGGAAGGAAGGAAGGAAGGAAGGAAGGAAGGAAGGAAGGAAGGAACGAACGAACGAACGAACGAACGAACGAACGAACGAACGAACGAACGAACGAACGAACGAACGAACGAACGAACGAACGAACGAACGAACGAACGAACGAACGAACGAACGAACGAACGAACGAACGAACGAACGAACGAACGAACGAACGAACGAACGAACGAACGAACGAACGAACGAACGAACGAACGAACGAACGAACGAACGAACGAACGAACGAACGAACGAACGAACGAACGAACGAACGAACGAACGAACGAACGAACGAACGAACGAACGAACGAACGAAGGAAGGGAGGGAGAAGAGAGGAAGAGAAGAAGGGAGTAAATAAGGAAGGGAGGAAGGGAGAAAAGAGGAAGGGAATAAGGGAGTAAAGAAGGAAGGAAGGAAGAAAGGAAGGAAGTAAGGAAGGATCTCTGGAAAGCATCTAGAGACAACATCTGTTGTATTAGACGCTATATAAATAAAATTGAATTGAATTGAAGGGAGGAAGGGAGAAAAGTGGAAGGAAGGAAGGGAGGAAGGAAGGAAGGAAGGAAGGAAGGAAGGAAGGAAGGAAGGGAGGGAGGGAGGGAGGGAGGGAGGGAGGAAGGAAGGAAGGAAGGAAGGAAGGAAGGAAGGAAGGAAGGAAGGAAGGAAGGAAGGAAGGAAGGAAGGAAGGAAGGAAGGAAAGAGCAGGAGGAAAGAAGGACGGGAGAATTAGGTCATTTTGACCCAAAGACAGTACAAGGGTTAAGCTGTTAAACAGGATCAAGATGTTGTGCAGACCGCCATTCATCGCCAGTGGAAGAGCCAAATATGTTTATCATATTCAAAATACCGCACAGCAAGCACCAAGTTCCAGGAGGACCTGGACGCCAGGGACATGGAAATGAAAAGATGTAAATGAGAGCAGGAGCACCAGCTCAGAGGCAGCCTCGCTAATTCAGTCTTAAGTTGTTTTCTTTGGGCGGGGAGTTGCGGGTTTGGACCTGCATCGTTGCTGAGTTCCTGCACTGTTTCAAAAGTTCAAGTATTTCCAAGTTTCATTACTCTATGGCAAAAGTAATTTGTTATATTATCTGTTATAGTACTTTTTATTGCCGCACATATTTTTTCGCAGTTCTCTTAGGAATTTAGGTGACCATGTACACGTGTGACAAATGCATCAAAAGTCCTGTTCAGACAGGATTAGTCAAACCGGTGAAAATTATCAAAAACTCTTACACTGGGTCCTGTCCTGGACCAAGACTGACCCCTGAAGTCTGGGTCGTGTGGCCAACTCCTGGTCTCTGACACAGTTGGAAGAGGTTTGCTTGGGCATGATGCCGTTGCATGTGTACTGTACATGGACAAGGGTGTGTATGCAACATAAAGGCCCCGTTTACACAGAGCAAAAACTGAGGCGTTTTCATGCGTTTTGGCCGTTCGTTTACACGAAAACGGAGCTCAAAGTCACCAAAAACGATCATTTCTGAAAACTCCGGCCAAAGTGGAGATTTTCAAAAACTCTGTTTTCACGTTTGCGTCTAAACAGAGGAAAACGGAGATTTAGTCTTCAGAACGTCACATTATGAGACAGAAACGTCACCAGCGTCATGTGTGCGACCTGTGTTTACAATTAGTTTGGCTACCGTCAATATTTTCTTGTATTTTACCTGTTTTATATTCTAAAGTCACACTTAAAAGTAACTCCACTTCTTTGTCACTCCAAACGAAAGATCCGTCTTGGAAGAAAAGCCTGAATTATGGTCCCGCGTTAAATCGATGCAGAGCCTACGGCGTAGGGTACGCGGCGATGCACAGCCTATTTATGCGGATTCGTGTAAACAAAGAGATTTTGAAAACGATCTTGTGTAAACGATGGAATTTTTCAAAACGTAGAGGGGGAAATATCCGTTTTTGTAAATATCCGGCTATGTGTAAACGGGGCCATAATATCTTGGGCTATGGTTGGATGAAAAGCTGTCATTTACAGTATACATTGAAAACCTCACAAGGAAACTTAAATTAAAGTTGGGTGTTTTATTTCGCAACAAACAATGCTTTACTACTGAAGCTAGAAAGAAACTTATTCAAGCTACATTTTTAAGCATTATTGACTATGGTGACATAATATACTGTATATGCATGCTGCCTCCTCCTTGCTAAAGAAGCTAGACAGTGTTTACCACGCTTCCCTGCGCTTCATTACCAATGCCAAATGGCTTACTCACCATTGTGTACTTTATCAAATGGTAGGATGGACTTCCCTCTATTTACGGAGGAAAACACACATGTACATCTTCATATATAAGACCATCTTGGGTAAGCTTCCTCCTTACCTTTGTAGTCTCATTTGTCTAGCCTCTAGCAGCTACATTACCAGATCCACTAGATTGCTACTTTTAAAAACTCCCAGAGCTCTGATCACTGAATTAGGTAAGACGGCATTTTCTCACATTGCTTCATTGGCATGGAATGGTTTACAAGACCTCACCCACTTAAGCACCCTGGTTTCGCTTGGCGAATTTAAATCTTTGTTACGAAACAATTTACTTGAAGAATGTAGTTGTTGTCTGTAGAATGGATATACTGTTTGATGTTGGTTTTTGAGTGATGTTTGTTGTGTTGTGTATTTTATCGCTGCTGTTGTCTTGGCCAGGTCTCCCTTGCAAAAGAGATCTCAATGGGACTTCCTGGTTAAACAAAGGTTAAATAAAAAAATAAAAAAATAAGTGACATGTAATGATGCTGTACAGCCAACAGAAACTCATCATCTAGGCATAATCTGGTAATCCAAAAATGTTAGAGGCCTGTATCTGGGCGGAACAACTTAAACCACAAAGTCAGCATTTGTGTCTTACAACAGGGGGCGGGTACTTGGCTGCTGGAAGGTGCATGTTTTCATCCCCAACTCCCCAAGTGGGCACGCCCCGGCTCCCGGGCGACGAGCGAGAGACTGCCCGGGCGACGAGCGAGAGACTGCCTGGGCGACGAGCGAGAGACTGCCTGGGCGACGAGGAGACTCTGCCTGAGCGACGAGCGAGAGACTGCCTGGGCGACGAGGGAGAGACTGCCCGGGCGACGAGCGAGAGACTGCCTGGGCGACGAGCGAGAGACTGCCTGGGCGACGAGGGAGAGACTGCCCGGGCGACGAGCGAGAGACTGCCTGGGCGACGAGCGAGAGACTGCCTGGGCAACGAGGAGACTCTGCCTGAGCGACGAGCGAGAGACTGCCTGGGCGACGAGCGAGAGACTGCCCGGGTGACGAGCGAGAGACTGCCTGGGCTATGAGCGAGAGACTGCCCGTGCGACGAGCGAGAGACTGCCTGGGCGACGAGCGAGAGACTGCCCGGGCGACGAGCGAGAGACTGCCTGGGTGACGAGCGAGAGACTGCCTGGGTGACGAGCGAGAGACTGCCCGGGTGACGAGCAAGAGACTGGCCGGGCGACGAGCGAGAAACTGCCCGGGCGACGAGCGAGAGACTGCCCGGGCGATGAGCGAGAGACTGCCTGGGCTATGAGCGAGAGACTGCCCGGGCGACGAGCGAGAGACTGCCTGGGTGACGAGCGAGAGACTGCCCGGGTGACGAGCGAGAGACTGCCTGGGCGACGAGCGGGAGACTGCCCGGGCGACGAGCGAGAGACTGCCTGGGTGACGAGCGAGAGATTGCCTGGGTGACGAGCGGGAGACTGCCCGGGTGACGAGCGGGAGACTGCCCGGGCGACGAGCGAGAGACTGCCCGGGCGACGAGCGGGAGACTGCCCGGGCGACGAGCGAGAGACTGCCTGGGCGACGAGCGGGAGACTGCCCGGGCGACGAGCGAGAGACTGCCCGGGCGACGAGCGAGAGACTGCCTGGGTGACGAGCGAGAGACTGCCTGGGTGACGAGCGAGAGACTGCCCGGGCGACGAGCGAGAGACTGCCTGGGCGACGAGTGAGAGACTGCCTGGGCGACGAGCGAGAGACTGCCCGGGTGACGAGCGAGAGACTGGCCGGGCGACGAGCGAGAAACTGCCCGGGCGACGAGCGAGAGACTGCCCGGGCGATGAGCGAGAGACTGCCCGGGCGACGAGCGAGAGACTGCCCGGGCGACGAGCGAGAGACTGCCTGGGTGACGAGCGAGAGACTGCCCGGGTGACGAGCGAGAGACTGCCTGGGCGACGAGCGGGAGACTGCCCGGGCGACGAGCGAGAGACTGCCTGAGCTACGAGCGGGAGACTGCCTGGGTGACGAGCGAGAGACTGCCTGGGTGACGAGCGAGAGACTGCCTGGGTGACGAGCGAGAGACTGCCTGGGCGACGAGCGAGAGACTGCCTGGGTGACGAGCGAGAGACTGCCTGGGTGACGAGCGAGAGACTGCCCGGGCGACGAGCGAGAGACTGCCTGAGCGACGAGCGGGAGACTGCCCGGGCGACGAGCGAGAGACTGCCTGGGCGACGAGCGGGAGACTGCCCGGGCGACGAGCGAGAGACTGCCCGGGCGACGAGCGAGAGACTGCCTGGGTGACGAGTGAGAGACTGCCTGGGCGACGAGCGAGAGACTGCCTGGGTGACGAGCGAGAGACTGCCCGGGCGACGAGCGAGAGACTGCCCGGGCGGCAGCGAGAACTTTAGGGAAGTGGGGTATTCACCAATCGCCACCACGGTGTGGTGCCTTTCCCGGAGCGCCATCGACGCCAATTGCGTGAAGTCGTCGTGTGAACTCGTCGTCTAGTCGAGTATTTTAAATGTGTGCGCTGCCCGCTGGTGAAATGTATTCCGTAATAATTGGACCCAAACAGTGAAGCTGAAACTCACATAATCTTCAGTTCACGTTCAAGTTCTTTATCTGCAAATATGTTGCGTTCAGTTCAACGTTCTCACAGAAATGACTCGTTCATGCACAACACTGAGTATAAGTGATGTTAAATATGACATTTAGTAAGATGCAGTACTCGAGTTGAGACGGGATGGCATCCCCCCCTGAAATAAAAACGGTCCAAATCATCCCCCTGTAAAACTGCCATCCCCCCTTTCCATCCCTTATGTCATTTCATCAATGAATGTAGTTTTACTGCTATTTCAACATTTACAGTCATCACCAGAAAAATAACACCAGAAAAATAACTTATTTGACAATTTTCACCTGTTTCAAGTTAATTTTCACTTGAAATAAGTAGGAAATGTATCTTCTCATTACAAGCAAAAAAATCTTGTTCCACTGGCAGATTTTCCTACTTATTTAAAGTGAATTTTAAGTGAAGATCTACTTGAAACAGGTGAAAATTGTTGTTTTTTCCAATGATGAGTCTTGTTTTAAGTGTAATGAGATTTTTTTTACTAAAATGAGACATTTTTACTAGAAATAAGACAAATATTCTTGTTAAGATTGTGAGTTTTTGCAGTGATCCATGTTACTTATCCTGTGAAGGACAGAGTCATATTGATAAGTTCAGAAAAGTGTTTTTTATTGTTGTGTTTTGATGTATTTGATGTAAGCCCAGTGGATATTTCAAGCTTACAGAAGGCTGCATTTAACTGCTGCTATGTCATTCCTGCAGTATTTCTGCAGCTGTTTTGGTCACTGCTATTATATGTAATATATTATATTATTTGTAATCAGCACAAATTATCTGTCCCCATATGATAAAATCCACCATCCCCCTGTTTTTTTTTTTTTTTAAACCCGAGTACTGTGTATACTTAGATACCAGCAATGGAATTTTGGATCAAAGATTGGCTTACAGGAGAAAAAAGATGAGAGAATTGTGTGAGGAGTCACATATTTGTGTGTGTGTGTGTGTGTGTGTGTGTGTGTGTGTGTGTGTGTGTGTGTGCGTGCGTGCGTGCGTGCGTGCGTGCGTGCGTGCGTGCGTGCGTGCGTGCGTGCGTGCGTGCGTGCGTGCGTGCGTGCGTGCGCGTGTGTGTGTGTAAAAGCAGCGTGGGGTGACATCTATCAGGTGAAACTCTGTGTGAGTCAAGGTCTGAGCTGCTTGTTCATACGTTTGCAGTCAGTTGTTCACGCGTCGGACACAAGACGGCCTTTGTCTCACTTGTCTGTCTTTCTCATCCAGCCTATAAAATGTAAGATGTCCAAACTTTCCCGCAGAAACGTCTCATTTCCACACAGACTCCCAGCATTTGCCTGTTTTTCACTTCTCTGCGGTTTTATTTGATATCAAGTGTAAAGGACTCCAGTTCATAATAATTTACAGTTAAAAATTCATGTTTCTATTGTTATGCTGCTTTTATTTTGTTATATTCTTTCAACACGGAAGTGCTTTTATTTTGAAGAGGGAAAACTAAACTGATGAAAAAGGAATGTAAAAAGTTACGGGTTAATAAAGGTTCAAGGTGAAACAGTAAAACAGATAAGAATACAAAGACGGAAAAGGAAGGACAAAAGGGGAGAGTTAGCTCCAGTCGACAGGGCAACAAGGTAGTTTATTTCATTTATTTGTCTGTCAGTTTGAGTTTGTGAGAAGTTTTGGTACCAACGTAGTTTAAGTTAACTGTTAATATATTGTTTTCTTTATTTTATGCAGCTCTTAAGTTGGTCTTAATAAACTACATGATGAGACCATCAGTCCAGACTTGCTTTGATTTGGACCGGGATGCTACATCATGTCTCGGATTATGTATTTTAAAAGTGTAAAAGAGAAGAAGTTGAGACTGTTTGATGGTGCATCTGAGATGCCTCTGAGTCCAAGGACGTCTGCAACGTTCTAAGTCCAGCCGTTCCCCAGTAGCCGTGAAGCTGAGGCGTAGTGAGGACGTAGTGCTGCACGTCACACTTGAGTGTCAGCATGAGAACGCCAGGAAGTTGTCGCATGTTCAACGTTGTCATAACTCAGGTGAATGTTTCAGCCTTTATTGTGAAACCTCAGAGGGTTGTGAAATGAACCGTCAGTTAAGTGAAGTTTATTATCAAAATAAACTTGAGAGGGGAAGATTATGCACTTCGAGAAAAAAGTCGAAATGTCAAGAAAAAAAGTGTCTAGATCGGAGGTCGGCAACCCGCGGCTCTAGAGCCGCATGCGGCTCTTTAGCGCCGCCCTAGTGGCTCCTGGAGCTTTTTCAAAAATGTTTGACTTTTTTTTTTTTTTTTTCTCCTTTTTTTTCTTTTTTACCACTTTTTTTCTCTCCTTTTTTTTTCTTTTTTACCTCTTTTTTGTTGTCTTTTTTTCTTTTTTTCTTCTTTTTTCCTTTTTTTATTTTTTCTTATTTTTTTTTTCCTTTTTTTTCCTTTCCTATTTTAATCTCCACATTTCGACTTTTTTCTCGAAATTTTGACTTTTTTCCCGACATTTCAACTTTTTTCTCAAGATTGTACTTCAGCATTAATCTTGACATTTCGACTTTTCTCTTGAAATTTCGACATTTTTCTCGACATTTCGACTTTTTTCTCGACATTTTTACTTTTTTCTCGAGAATTTCGACATTTTTCTCGAAGTGCATAATGAAAAAATAAATCTCTCCCCAGTTCTAACTAATATAGAAACATGCAGCATGTGTTGTCTTCATTCTAAGGCTTATACAAGACTTTTCATTTTTTGTGGCTCCAGACATATTAGTTTTTTGTGTTTTCGGTCCAAAATGGCTCTTTCAACATTTTGGGTTGCCGACCCCTGGTCTAGATTAATGTTGAAATACAATTTCAAGAATAAAGTTGAAATTTCGCCTTTTTTCTCAACATTTCAACTTTTTTCTCGAAGTGCATAATAAAAAAAAAAATCTTCCTCCTCTAAAATATTATTTTTATTTTTCTCCTGGCCCTAATACTCTTCTGTAGTATCACGTTAAGACCTCTTGTTATTGTCTTGTTAGAGCACCTCTTTTTAAAGCGGTGCGTTCCCGTTCATTGTAAGACAAATATTCTGAGGGTGATTTTTCACCCTGTCATCACATTCTTCTCCACACGCCTCATGCTCACCTGCGGTTCATTGGAGGTATTAACCGTGAACCCTCAGCGAGCTCAGACTTTCACTGTCACACCAGCCTCGTTTGTGTCTCTGCCCTCATTGAATACCAGACACCCACTCACACTTGTCTGCACTCAGCAAGCTGTGAAACAAACACCCAGCACCATTTAGTTAAAAGAGGCGTTGCGCGTACTGAAGTTCTGATCTTCTAAGGCCCCGTTTACACGGAGCAAAAACGGAGGTGTTTTCATGCGTTTTGGCCGTTCGTTTACACGAAAACGCAGCTCAAAGCCCCCAAAAACTATCATTTCTAAAAACTCCGGCCAAAGTGGAGATTTTCAAAAACTCAGTTTTCACGTTTGCAGAGGAAAACGGAGGAAAACGGAGGAAAACAGAGGTTTAAGCTTCAGAATGTCACATTATGCACCAGAAACTCACCAGCATCATTTGGCCACCGTCAATATTTTCTTGTATTTTACCTGTTTTTTATTCTAAAGTCACACTTAAAAGTAACTCCACTTCTCTGTCACTCCAAACGAAAGACTCTCGTTCCGTCTTGGAAGTAAAGCCTGAATTATGGTCCCGCGTTAAATCGACGCAGAGCCTACGGCGTAGGGTACGCGGCGATGCGCGCCGTACGTGCGCGTCGCCGCGTACCCTACGCCGTAGGCTCTGCGTTGGTGTAACGCGGAACCACAAATCAGCCTTAACTGGAAGTTACTAGTGTCATTTGTTGATGTTTTTTCCAGGATTCTGATTGGCTGGCATGACGTTAACAGCGTTTTCATGCGGGTCCGTGTAAACGAGGATATTTTTGAAAACGTAGAGGGGGAAATATCAGTTTTTGTAAATACCCGGCTACATGTAAACGTGGCCTAAGTTCTGAGAAATGTCGTATTTAACGTGAAGGGGATCATATCTCTGGGGAAAGTCTTCATGCTGGTGATTCCCGCCCAGAACTTGATCCTGAACCAGAACCAGGTTACAAGGAGGCAAAGCTTTATGATAAACATATAGAAACCTCCCTGAAACTTTTGAGATGATGTTTCCCTGCTTCAGCACTCTGATAAAATGACTGAGTCATTAACAGACTTGTGCAGACCTGGATGACAAGCTGATGACGACCATTAATTAGAATCAGGTGTGATGATGCAGGAAACATCTAAAACATGCAGGACAGGGGTCCAGAGGACCAGGGTTGGAGACCCTGCTGAAAACAATCATGTATCGTCCTAGTGGCTTCTCAACTTTCGTCAGAGGCTGTAAATCTCCAACAATGTAGTCCATTATCAGTTTATCTACCTGTTGCAGGTAAATCCTCCCCCTGAAGGAGCAGCAGTGACTGGGGTCGCTTGGGGCTGTTGGGTCTTCTTGCTCTTTCCTGATCACTTTGTTTGATTGTCAAGGACTTGCAGATATTTTCTCACACTCGGACTTGTTTTCTCAGCGCAGGTGGACATCATTTGCACAGAAAGGTTAGATTTCTACTGTCTGACTCTTTGGGAGACGATGTGTTGCGTTCAGTTCAACGTTCTCACAGAAATGAACGTGTTCAACGAACGCGTTCATTTGAACTCATTCATGCACCACACTGCTGAAACTCCACGGTGCTCCGCTGAGAGAAGGTTTGACATCAAAACAATTCACTTTTATCCAGTCTGTGCCTGTCTAGTTTGGTGGCTGATCTGGTTTGGATCAGCCACCAAACTAGACAGGCACAGACTGCAGCGGACAATCAGGTCTGCAGAGAGGATAGTTGGGACTAACCTCCCATCTATCGACGACCTGTACTGGTCCAGGACCAGGAAACGGGCAGGTCGCATCTCTGCTGACCCCTCACACCCGGGAATGCAAAACACCGGATCCTGCAGTGTGGGAGTGAGGGGGGCAGGGTAACGGCCCCTTTTGGGCGGGGGAGAAGGTTCGTCCCTCAAGACTCCTCTCCCTGGCCCTGCCCCTTTTCAACCTTTCCCCGACCCTGCACCCCAACCTGGGACTTGCTGATTGGGCCGGAGCTTCGGGAGCTGCGTGCTGGCCTGCGGTCCCCACCTATGGTCATCCCGTTGCTGCTTCCACCTGCCTGCTGTGCTGTTGCCGTCCCTGACCCACCAGTCTGGCCCTCGGCAGGAGGGTCCCCCCTTATGAGCCTGGTCCTGCTCAAGGTTTCTTCCCTCCTAAAGGGGAGTTTTTCTTGCCACTGTTTGGCTTAAGGTTTTTCTCCCACTAGGGGAGTTTTTACCTGCCATTGTTTATGTAATAATTGCTCGGGGGTCATGTTCTGGGTATGGGTCTCTCGAAAGCGTCTAGAGACAACTTCTGTTGTATTAGACGCTATATGAACAAAATTGAATTGAATTGAATTGAACACAGCCTGTTCCAACTCCTCCCCTCTGGACGGCGCTACAGAGCACTGTGCGCCAGAACCTCCAGACACAGGGACAGTTTCTTCCCCCAAGCGGTTGCTCTGATGAACTCTCACAACTAATAGAGTCTCAGAGAATCAATCACGTGCAAAAATCATCTAGCACCTTCCTTGACAACCATGTCTGCCTCACTCAGCTGCACCCCTCACTGTGTATTTCCTTGTATGTCTTTGTATCATTTGTATAATCTTTTGTATTTTTTTGTATAATTGCCCCGTAAAATTGTAAATAGGTTATGTTCATTTTTATTCGGAACTGTCCCCTTTTCTTTTCTTTTCTTTTCTTTTCTTTTCTTTTCTTTTCTTTTCTTTTCTTTTCTCTCTCTACCTCAAACTGCTGCACCTTAAATGTTTATACCGTTTATTCTGTATCATAGAAATACCACATTTGTTTTATTGTTTATTTTATTTTATCACCGAAGAGCGAAATTACCGGAGTCAAATTCCTTGTTGGACAATGTTCGAACCTGGCCAATAAAGATGACTCTGATTCTGATTCTGATTAACGTTCCTCGTTTTCCAGCAATCTATCAACCAAGCGAAACAAATCATTTCAGCTCCCGTTTCCACTTCCTCTTTTTAGCTTGAAAAAGAAACGTAGTTGTTGTTCCTGCCACTTATGTCATTACATTTTAGGTTTTGAACAGAAAGATTGAATAAAAAAAGTTTTAAAATTTTCCTTGTTTGGTTTACAAATTACAAGGGCTTGCATCACATTTGCCAAAAATTATCCTAAAGATGTCCAAGACAGGACAGCAGGACAGTGATGTGAAGAACAGCAGCACGTCCACCTCTGAACGGCTCAAAAAAGACTAAACAGAGGTTTTTGGGTCAAAGTCTGGACTTAAACAGGTCATTCATGCTCAAAAAAGCCAAATGTGGCTAAATTAAAGCAATCCTGCAAAAAGTGTTCAATGTACCGGTAGTCCTCCACAGTGATGGGAAAGAACCTTTGTCAGTTATCCTGCATGAGTGGTGGATTGCAGTTGCTGAAACCAAAAGTGGGTCAACCAGTTATCAGGTTTAGGAGACAATTACCTCTTAAACACACAGCCGTGTTTATTTGGAAACACCTCATTCTCTAAATAGAGTAAATCATCAATTAAAATCTACATTTTACATTTACTCAGGTTACCTTTGTCTGATATTAAAATGTGTGTTGATGGTCTGAAACTACCCCGATCACAGATGCGATACTCTGGCAGCCCCCAAGAAAGAGGAAAACTAAAAGGACTCGGTTCTGTCCTTTCTGCCCAACAAACTCCCACATAACCCACAGTAAAAATATTTCCAAATTGCAGGCCACTTCTGAAATGTGGAGAAGTCACGTCAGTTTTGCTCTCTGTTAACGTCAGCCAGTGTTCCATTTCCTCAGTGAGGAAAGTAGATACCGGCTTTAGAAATAGAAATTAACTTTCTTTTGTCGTTTCTTTTATTTTTTGTCATTATTCCAACACAATTTTATATGAATAATATTTTTTAATTCCCTGTCCCTGTCTGACATAAACTGTAATTGTCAACGTTGAAACTTAAAAATAAACAATAAATAAATACATAATGTAAATTAGTGAAATGAAAAAGTGAAAAAAATCGGATATTTTCCACCCGATCCCCATCATTTGGAAATCACGTGGTTGTTTTTCCCGGCGATGAAGCAGAAAGACATTTTTCCTCATTAAGCTGCCTAATCTGCACTTAAAGCAGCACTATGTAACTTTTCCACCTTAATATCATATTTCATCATCATCATTGTGATGGAACATGAACTTCCACCAGGTTTAATGTACCTCTGTCATGGTCTGATAGTGCCTTATGTTCCTGTCAGAGCTCTCCGTTCTCTGTATCGCCTTCACTGGCACTATGTAACTTTGAGGAGCATGGTAGGAACCCTGCCACACTAAAAAACTACACATTTTTACGGCTTTGACTGCTTTACGGCATACGTCACTTCCCCCTCCTTCCCGATGCGGCTGTAAGACGACCAAACATAACGTTCCTCGTTTTCCAGCAATCCATCAACCAAAACGAAACAAATCATTTTAGCTCCCGTTTCCACTTCCTCTTTTTAGCTTTAAAAAGAAGCGTAGTTGTTGTTCCTGCCACTTACGTCATTACATTTTAGGTTTTGAACAGAAAGAATTAATAAAAAAAGTTTTAAAATTTCACTTATTTGGTTCACAAATTATGAAAAGGCTTGCATGACATTTGCCAAAACTTATCCTCAAGATGTCCAAGACTTTTGGGAAAATTACAGAACAGTATTAGGGACAGGCAGGAGAAAAATAAAAATAATATTTTAAAGGTGGAAGATTTTTTTTCATTATGCACTTCAAGAAAAAATTCGAAATGTTGAGAAAAAAATTGAAATGTTGAGAAAAAAGTCAATTGGCTTCACGATATTGATTTGAAACACATGTCACACATATGCAGTTGCATAACTTCAGAAACGTAGCCTTAATGTTCCACTCCAAGGATGTAAGTTAGTTAGTTACTTCATTCAAAAAATTGTATTTCAACTTTATTCTCGAAATTTCGACTTTATTCACAACATTTTTACTTTACTCTTGAAATTGGTTTTCAACATTAATCTCAATATTTTGACTTTTTTCTCGAGATTTCGACTAAAAAAAAATCTTCCCCTCTCAAATATGTTTTCTCCTGCATGGCCCTGATACTCGCCTTGACTGGCACTATGTAATTTTGAGGTGCATGGTAGGAACCCTTCCACACTAAAAAACTACACATTTTTACGGCTTTGACTGCTTTACGGCATACGTCACTTCCCCCTCCTTCCTGATGCGGCTGTAACGACCAAACATAACCTTCCACAGTTTACCACAAACAAACACTCATAACGACCGGAGTCGGATCATTCACACGGGTTTTATTCGCCACTTCTCCAGCTAAACGCAGTTGCTGGCCAGCTCTCTGCGCTGCGATTAACCCCAATCTTCAGATAAAACTAGTTTGTTGAGGAAAAGATATTAACTCTTATTTGTAGCTGCAGAGGAAAAAAATAATCTCACGAGGAAAACAAAAATATTGCTCACGCCTCGGCGCCTCTTCAGCATAATATAGCAGTCAAAAAAAAGAAAAGAGAAGTAAGAGTGATACAAAACATGTACTGTATGTTGTACTATATACAAATTTATTAAAACACATGGCGAGTCAAACATTTACCAAAGCAGCTGCCAAACACTCCTAAACAAGGTAGCCGGAGACGTGGGTTGTGCAGAACTGCAGCAGTAAATCCTCATCGGAGCTCCACTCTTTGATAGGGATTTCATATGGATCCAAACCGTTAATAATCATTATTTTCTCCATATACCGCTCCCTGGCTTCCTTGTTTAAGGTATCCCGGTAAATTCCAGTTCCTTTCCAGCAGTTTAACATCTTTTTTTTGCGTTCCGTCTGTTCACTTGGTGAAACAGAAAAGTAGTTTTGAAAGTCCGTCCCGTCTTATTTCATTCACTATCAAAACAAATGCACTTGAGGGGGACAGGAGTCTTCCGGCAGTACGCGCTGGTGCTCATGGGAAATGTAGTGTTCTTTCTGGTAAAGCACTACCGCTTTTGTCCAAAGGAGCCGCCAAACTCAACAAAAGCTGAAAGTTACATTGTGCTGCTTTAAGTGAAACTCCAGTTTATTCCTGTGAATTCCCCATTTATTCATGGAAATATTCAAAACTCCTGGCATTGTGCAGCCCGGGGTGTGAGGAGTTAATCACTGCAGCGTTACTGCTGACTCCATGTCCATCTGTATTAAATACTGGCCACTGCTGTCGTCCCAACTCACCTTCAAGAGGAACACACTCCCAACTTATGTGTTTGCCTTTTTTTTTTTTTTTTTTAAGTTTCCAAACCCACTATTTAGTCTGCAGAATAATTTGTGTTGCCTGGGTTTAGTCTCCACTGTCATTACTGTTATCTTTCCTGCCAAAAATGTAGCTTTCATCTTTTGGGTCATGGCTGTTTCTGAATAAACCCTTATTTGTGCGGCATTAAATGAGTTTAAAGGCTGTGCATTCAAGGAGACTTCTAAGTCATAAAAATGTGCTTAAGCAAGGCTTTCTGGGCTCGGCATCTATTATTTATCTGCTGTAAGTAAAGAACGACAAAAGTTCAAGGAAAAATCCGAGAGCGTTTTAATCAAAGAGGCTCGCCGTCTGGACATCCCGGCTCACAATTTGTCCATGGATGCAAATGAACAGCTCAACTCTAAATGAAAGCAATAATACATTTACTTTGACTTTTATTACTTTGCTAATAGTATGAACCCAGAATAATTAGGTATTTTATGCTTTTTGTTCTCAGTAATTTAATTACTTTCACTGATATACATCAATTTAACGATTTTTTTTTCATTATGCACTTCGAGAAAAAAGTCGAAATGTCGAGAATAATGTTGAAGTACAATTTCAAGAATAAAGTCGAAAATTCATGAATAAAGTCCAAATTTCGAGAATAACGTTGAAATAAATTGTACCTTTGAAGTTTACACATTATTTCTGATCTGGAGTCATATTTTTAGGCTCCTTTATTGCTTTAGCTCTTTACAATACTGGAGTTGTAAAATAAATCAGGGGGGGTGGTGGATTTTATCATATGGGGACAGATAATTTGTGCTGATTACAAATAATATAATATATTACAATAATAGCAGTGACCAAAACACCTGCAGAAATACTGCAGGAATGACATAGCAGCAGTTAAATGCAGCCTTCTGTAAGCTTTAAATATCCACTGGGCTTACATCAAATACATCAAAACACAACAATAAAAAACACTTTTCTGAACTTATCAATATGACTCTGTCCTTCACAGGATAAGTAAAATGGATCACTGCAAAAACTCACAATCTTAACAAGAATATTTGTCTTATTTCTAGTTAAAATGTCTCATTTTAGTAAAAATAATATCATTACACTTAAAACAAGACTCATCACTGGAAAAAACAACAATTTTCACCTGTTTCAAGTAGATTTTCACTTGAGATAAGTAGAAAAATCTGCCAGTGGAACAAGATTTTTTTGCTAATCAGAAGATAGAAGAAGAAGATTGTCCCACTGGCAGATTTTCCTACTTATTTCAAGTGAAAATTTACTTGAAACAGGTGAAAATTGTCAAATAATAATAATAGCTTGTCCTAACTGCACGCGAGCATCCGACTGTCGCGTCGCACCGCGTGGCATCGGACGCGCTCTGTCCACACTGAACGCGTTATCGGCCCCACGTTCTACCACGTTCTTTTGATTGACAGCTGAGACTCGCCTTTTAAAAGGCTGATTTATGGTTCCGCGTTACACCAACGCAGACCTTATGGCGTAGGGTACGCGGCGCACTCACCAAACAGTGCGCGTCGCCGCGTACCCTACGCCGTAGGCTACGCCGTCGATTTTACGCAGGACCATAAATCAGCCTTTATTCACCCGCCCGTGCGCTCCTGAAAGAAACTCCTAAAATGACTCCTAAAAGAGTAAAGGGACAAGTAAAAGATGGTGATTACTTGTAATCTTCCTACGTTTGTACTTTCTAAACAGAAAACAAGCTTATTATTCGGTGGAATAAGTGGGGAAAAAACCGAACAATTAATAACGGCGTGTGGTGACGCAATCAAACAGCGAACAGCGTGGAGTGAGCGGCGTGTTCGTGGTGCTAAATGCAGCAAACATGTCAGCATGTCAGATCATTACTGGGATGTGGGGGAAAAGCAGAGGACACGAGAAATCCGGCAGGATCCGGCACAAATTAAGCCCTAGTAAGATTAAGATAAGATTCTTATTATATCTTATTATCTTATCAGAACCTTCCAGCTCCCTGGCGATCTCCCTCCAGCAGCTGCCACTTTATTGAGGTTCTTGTATTGAAATTACTGTTTCCTACAGCGCTTTACACTTTTTTTTCAACTTTCAACCGGCTTTCAACGCGAGCAACAGGAAGAAAATAGAAGCAGGGCCTGCGACAAAAGTCCAGCTCAAAACGGCGCGTCGCTCGCAACCAGTATAGACAGTGCAATAAAAAAAATAAAGCAATGGAACTGTCGCATGCAGTGTGGACACGGTGTAAGTTATTTTTCTGGTGTTATTTTTCTGGTGATGACTCTAAATATTGAAATAGCAGTAAAACCACATTCATTGATGAAATGACATAAGGGATGGAAAGGAGGGATGACAGTTTTACAGGGGGGATGATTTGGACCGTTTTTATTTCAGGGGGGGATGATTTGGACCGTTTTTATTTCAGGGGGGATGCCATCCATCCCCCCTCAACTCCAGTACTGATCTTACACACTCCCTCTGCCAGTGGGATCCCGTCTTCAGCATTAACACTCTGTATTGTTGTTATTGTGTGATCACAGATAGTCGGTTTATTAAAAAGCCTTGAAGTGGAAGGAGCTGCAAATCAGCCATAAAGAGATTCAAGTACCAGCATCCAGAGACCAAGTCTCACACACACACACACACACACACACACACACACACACACACACACACACTGTTCACCTCAGCATTCCTTCCCAGCAGAACTCCTGAGGACGACCCGAGGGTTTCTGCAGACCGAGGCTGCACTGATCACATGGAATGTGATGAGACAGAGTCGTGTTTTTATGCAGGAATGAAATGCAGGAAATCCTTACGTGAACTCGCCGACTTCATTAATGAAAAAGGCCTACAGGTCGCAGGAATGTTTCTCTGTTCTGGGAAGTATCAGATATATCAGATATAGCGATGCTCACGTCCACAAGACTGAGATGGTTCCCCATCTTAGGCTGTGTGAGTGTTGAATAAGCTGCTTAATGTCCATCTTCAATAAATGAAGCATCTATCCATCCATTATCTATGAAAATATGGGAGTCAAGGGGAAATTTACAGAACTCCACATTAGCCAATAACAAGAAACTTAAAGGGGACCTATTATGAAAAACACGTCTTCTCTTGCTTTAACCCTTGTGCTGTCTTTGGGTCAAAATGACCTAATTCTCCTGTTCCTTCTTTCCTCCTGCTCTCTCCTTCCTTCTTCCCTTCCTTCCTCGCAGTCATTTAACTGCAGCTTTCTTTCTTTCTTCCTCAATGTGATGGTGTGTGTGTGTGTGTGTGTGTGTGTGTGTATGTTTCAGCCGTGTGTGTGTGTGAATTACTGTTGTTAAATGTACGTCTTTACTCGGCCTCTCCGGTCGTTAATTATTCAAGACCTTATTCTCACTGTGAACGGCTGAAAGTTGACTTTATGCAAAGTTTCCACTCTGTTATTATTCTGACCCACTTCATTCCTCCACTCTCACCATGCAAATGTCAGTTTTTCTTGGCTCGGTCCGCCAGATTTGCCCTGATAATGAGTGCGACACACCCTCACAAAATGAACAAGGATAAAAAAAGATGGAAAAAAGCGAGAGCCAGAAAACAATGTGAGCTGGACGCGGCTGTAGAGGGCAGCGCTGGTATTCTGTGTGCTCGCAGGCCTTCTGAATGTATGTTTGAATGTGGGTGTGGGTGTCTACGGGACTCTGAGGACGGGAAAATCAGCTCCTAAAGTAACTAGCAAGTCTGTCTCCAGTAGTGGAGGTCAGCTACTTAAAGGGGACCTATTATGGCATCTAATCCCTATTTCAAACAGGCCTTGAAGGTCTTAAAAACAAGCTTTTGACTGTTTTTTG
The DNA here is from genome assembly GCF_033807715.1 of Cololabis saira. Classification (NCBI taxonomy): domain Eukaryota; kingdom Metazoa; phylum Chordata; class Actinopteri; order Beloniformes; family Belonidae; genus Cololabis; species Cololabis saira. Next base: position 36,550,525 of record NC_084606.1, read on the forward strand.
CTAAATAAATTAGAAATATATATATATATAAAAATATCACAGAATATCTGTACTGTTTCTGATTGGGTGGGCTCTGCGCATCATTTTTAGACACAACAATGAACGCATACCGCAAAAGTTGTGTCTCGGAGGAGGGACCCGACGTCCCAGCAAAATGAGACAACAGAGAAGTTCAGAACAGCAGACAGAGACACACTAAAGGCTGATTTATGGTTCCGCGTTTCACCAACACAGAGCCTACGGCGTAGGGTACGCGGCGACGCGCACCGTATGTGCGCGTTGCCGCGTACCCTACGCCGTAGGCTCTGTTATTTGTGATATTACATAACCAGGGGGTGCACATGCCTGGCACGTTATTCAACACTAAATTATGCATTTTCCCATAATTTCAAGCGGAATAATACTAGCAAAATAAGAATATTTAAAGTGTATTTCAAATGCTTTATTGCAGCAATATTTAATTACTACCTCACCCATCAGACAATCTAGCAACAGAAAATAAAAAAGAGAAAAATAAATAACAAAAATAAATATAACCATAAATATAAACTTGCTTGTGTGGTTGTGCTTGAACCACATCCGAATGTCCATGGTTACTTTGTGTTAACGGAGCAGCAGAGAGCAGTGTCTTGCTGGTGCAGGAAACTGCTGGAAACAGATCAGTGACGGACACTGGATGATTTATGGTTCTGCGTTGCACCAACGCAGAACCTACGGCGTAGGATACGCGGGGACGTGAACGTACGGTGCGCGTCGCCGCGCCATAGGGTACGCCGTCGATTTAACGCAGAACCATAAATCAGGCTTAACGTGCATACTTGTCAGTTTTCTTTTCTTTTTTTTCTCTGAGCATGCAAACACATAAACTGAGGGTGCAATGCTGATGCACCCTCATAGACGCAAGTACATTCACGCAAGTCTGGACTTGGGTTCTTGTTGAATTGGAAAACAGCTTTAGTAATTGCAGAGCTGCTGCTTCTGCTGCTGTCGTTAACGGCTGGAAACTCTGAACTTCCAGCTTTGACTGGGAAAGTTTGAAAGAAAACGGTAACAAGAACCCAGATTTCTTTCTCTGTTAGTAATATATTAGGGTGTCCCCTTTACATCTTACCAAATACTAAAACACTGAGTAATGCGCTTCAACATCACAAGGGTTTATTTTGCAGCTCTGGGAGGCTGTGATTATTACAGCAGTTGATATCAGTTGCCGTGGCAACCGGGAGGTGAACAGCAGAGCAGTGAGCCCCAAAGCAGCCTGCCAGGAATCCACACTCCCACGTGTTTGTCTGTCATAGGTGTCATAGCGCCCAAAGATGTTGGCTTTTCTGGAAACTTGTAAGGAAATTTGAGAAGAGAATACTTTTTTTTTCTTCATCACAACGAACTATTGAGAGCTTTTTTGTCTGAATTGTCCTGAACTGGGAGGGAGGACGCTGCAGTTTTCTTTGTTGCATGTGAAACTCAAAAGAGAATTAGTTATTTTAAGATGAATTATTTGTTCTCTCATGGTCCCAGTTAACCCTTGTGCTGTCTTCAGGTCAAGAAAGGAGGAAGGGAAGAAGGGAGGAAAGAAGGAGGGAAGGGAGAAAAGAAGGAAGGAAGGAAGGAAGGAAGGAAGGAAGGAAGGAAGGAAGGAAGGAAGGAAGGAAGGAAGGGAGAAAAGAAGGAAAGAAGAAAGAAAAGAAGGATGGAAGGGAGGAAATAAAGAAGGAAGGGAGAAAAGAAGGAAGGAAGGGAAAAAAGAAGGAAGGAAGGGAGAAGAGAAGGAAGGAAGGAAGGAAGGAAGGAAGGAAGGAAGGAAGGAAGGAAGGAAGGAAGGAAGGAAGGAAGGAAGGAAGGAAGGAAGGAAGGAAGGAAGGAAGGAAGGAAGGAAGGAAGGAAGGAAGGGAGGAAAGAAGAAAGGAAGGAAGGAGGGAAGGAAGGAAGGAAGGGAGAAAAGAAGGAAGGAAGAAAAGAAGGGAGGAAAGAAGGAAGGAAGAAAGAAAAGAAGGATGGAAGGGAGGAAAGAAAGAAGGAAGGGAGAAAAGAAGGAAGGAAAGAAAGAAGGGAGGAAAGAAGGAAGGGAAAAAAGAAGGAAGGAAGGGAGAAGAGAAGGAAGGAAGGTAGGAAAGAATGAAGGAAGGAAAGGAGAAAACAATGAAAGAATGTACGAGGGGAGAAAAGAAGGAAGGAAGGAAGGAAAGAAAGAAGGAAGGGAGAAAAGAGGAAGGGAGAAGGAAGGAGAGAGCAGGAGGAAAGAAGGAACAGGAGAATCAGGTCATTGTGACCCAAAGACAGTACAAGGGTTAAGAAGGTTTTTTTTCTTTTCAACACCCTTTTTGGCAGCTGGGGAGAGTGTGCTAACAGTGCTATTAATGTTACTTTTATTACACTGGAAGGAGAGGGCATTGAGATTAGATTTCAGCTTCAAACAGGTCTTTGTTTTCTCTGAATGTCTTGGAAAATACCAAAAGGAGAGCTTTGAAATGGGTAGAATGAAAAGGAGGTTAAAAAAACCTCCTGGAAGAGGTTCGTCACAACAGATCACATACTTGCCTTAACCCTTGTGCTGTCTTCAGGTCAAGGAAGGAGGAAGAGAAGAGGGGAGGAAAGAAGGAAGGACGGAAGGAAGGAAGAATGAAAAGAAGGAAAGAAAGAAGGAAGGAGGATGGGAGAAAAGGAAGGGAGAAAGGAAGGAAGGAAGGAAGGAAGAAAAGAAGGAAGGAAGGAAGGAAGGAAGGAAGGAAGGAAGGAAGAATGAAAAGAAGGAAATAAAGAAGGAAGGAAGGGAGAAAAGAAGGATGGAAGGAAGGAAGGAAGGAAGGAAGGAAGGAAGGAAGGAAGGAAGGAAGGAAGGAAGGAAGGAAGGAAGGGAGAAACCAGGAAAAAAAGGAAGGAAGGGAGAAAAGAGGAAGGGAAGAAGGAAGGAAGGGAAAAGGGAAGGAAGGAAGGAAGGAAGGAAGGAAGAAAGAAAAGAGGAAGGGAAGAAGGAAGGAGAGAGCCGGAGGAAATAAGGAAGGAAGGAAAAAAAGAAGGAAGGAAGAATGAAAAGAAGGAAATAAAGAAGGGAGGAAGGGAGAAAGGAAGGAAGGAAGGAAGGGAGGGAGGGAGGGAGGAAGGAAGGAAGGAAGGAAGGAAGGAAGGAAGGAAATGTATTTATCTGTAGAAAAAAACCCCACCAAAAAAAAAGCTATAAAGTTTCTGGCCTTAGACCTCCAAAAGTTCATCATTGTACCCGTTTATTCTGCAGTCTAGTTTAGCAGAAATCATTTCAGCTCTAACTGCATGGCAACAATGTTCTTGTATAAGTTTAAAACACTGGCACTGTTGGACAGCAACAGTGTTCAACGAATAATGATGAAGTTTCGCGGTCAAAAGCTGTTAACACTCCGGGCAGAACACAGAACGAAGGAACATTCAAATCCCTCTGATGCATGAATTGTGAAAACCCCCAAGTTTTGTTCTCAAGTGTTTTTATTCTCAAAGAAAACAAAAGTTTTTTCAAAATTAGGATTTTCTTTTTCATAAAGTTACTGACATGTCCAGTCCAGTGGACTACATACCCCTGAGCACTCAACATACGACAATGTTGAGCATCGTGGCAGCTATTTTCTTTTTTCAAAGCTAGGTGTATAGGCATATAGGCCTTCTCACTTTCTAAATCCTGACTGTCTGCATCTCCATCATCCTCAGCTCCTATGTACAAACCGGAGTCGGTTGAAATTGGGAAATGACAATCCTTTTCAATCCATATTCAATTGATTACACTACAAAGACAACATATTTAATGCTCAGCTTCATCTTTGGTCCGGAGGACACGACGTCCAGTGTTTCCAAAAACTATTTGAAAGTGGACTCATCAGACCACAAAACACTTTTCCATTGTGCATCAGTCCATTTTACATGAGCTCGGGCCCAGATAACCCGGCGGCGTTTCTGGATGTTGTTCATAAACAGCTTTTGCTTTGCATGGTAGAGTTTTAACCCGCACTTACTGATGTAGTGAGAACTGTATGTACTGACAGTGGTTTTCTGAAGTTTTCCTGAGCCCATTTGGTGATATCCTTTACACACTTTTTTTGTTTTTAAGGCAGTGCCGTCTGAGGGATCGAAGGTCACGGTCATTCAGTCTTGGTTTCCGGTCGTGGCGCTTACGTGCAGTGATTTCACTAGATTCTCTGAACCTTTTGATATTATGGACCGTAGATGTTGAAATCTCTAAATTCCTTGCAATTTTGCTTTGAGAAATGTTGTTCTTAAACTGTTCAACTATTTTCTCACGCAGTTGTGGACAAAGTGGTGACCCCTCGCCCCATCCTTGCTTGTGAATGACTGAGCATGTTTGGGGAGGCTCCTTTTATACCCAATCATGGAACCCACCTGTTCCCAATTAGCCTGATCACATGTGGGATGTTCCAAATAGGTGTTTGATGAGCTTTTCTCAGCTTTCTCAGTATTTTTTGCCACCTTTCCCAACTTCTACTGGACGTGTTGAAGACATGAAATTCTAAGTTAATTATTATTTGGCACAAAACAATTAGGTTTATCAGTTTGAACATTAAATATGTTGTCTTTGTAGTGTATTCAATTGAATATAGGTTGAGAAGGATTTTCAAATCGTTGTATTTTGTTTTTATTTACATTTTACGCAATTTCCCAACTTCAACCGAATCCGGTTTGTATCTGTAGTTGTCTGGCAGCCACTCGTTATCACTGTTGTCACTCTACTGATCATCGCTGAACTAATCATCACTGGACTCATCATTACTAAACTCATCACTATACTCATCATCACTGGATTCAACATCACTATAGTTCAATTCAATTGAATAAAAGTTTATTTATGTAGCATTTATTACAACACAAAATGTCTTTAGGCGCTTTAGCCACAATTATTACGTAAACAATGGCAGGTAAAAACTCCCCTAGTGGGAGAAAAGCCTTAAACCAAACAGTGGCAAGAAAAGCTCCCTTTTAGGAGAGAAGAAACCTGGACCAGGATCTGGATCCTAAGGGGGGACCCTCCTGCCGGAGGCCAGGTGGACAGAGCAGGAACAGAGAGAACAGACAAAAAAGAATGAAGATCAGAGAGAGGAGAAACAAAGACACAATGGTTAGTTGGTGCACTACAAGGAGGACTATATAAGCGGATGTAGACAGCAGACACTGAGGTGGTCAGGGGGGGGGGGACTGCAGGTCAGCATGCAGCTCCTGAAGCTCTGGCCTGCAAACATGCACAAAAGAGAAAAGGAGAGGGCAGACCAGCAAACAAAAAACTACAAGAACAATGGACAACAATGATGGTTATGAGATACTTATAATTAATAACTGAGGGTTGATCTCAAGAAAGGAAAGAGAAGAAGATAAGAGAAGGAGAGATGAGGGGCACCACTCAGTAGATAATGCTGGTGTCCCCCTGCAGTATAGGCCTATAGCAGCATATCTACCACAAAGCTATGTATAAGACGAAATGTTTTCGTCTTGTCCTGTAGCTGCAGCTATGACTACTGGCCCTAACACGCTAGAGTTTACACTAACTATAGGCTTTACTAAACAGAAAGGTTTTAAGTTTAGTTTTAAAGGTGGAGGTGGTGTCAGCCTCCTTAACCCAGATTGGAAGTTGGTTCCATAGTAGTGGTGCCTGATAGCAGAAGAACCATCCTCCAAATCTACATTTGGATACTCTAGGAACTACGAGTAAACCTGCTCTTTGAAAACGGAGAGCTCTGCCAGGAACATAGGGCACTATCAGGTCTTGCAAATATTGCGGAGCTAAGCCGTTTTGGGCTTTATACGCAAGTAATAAAATCTTGAATTGGACTGAGTTTTACGGGGACCAATGGAGCGACACCAACACTGGAGAGACGTGGTCTCTCCTGCTAATTCCTGTCAGCACTCACGCTGCTGCATTTGGATCAGCTGGATGATATTCAGAGAATTACTTGGAAATCCTTCTAATTATACATTACAGTAATTTAGCCTATAAGATACAAACGCGTGAATTAGTTTTTCCGACCCACTCTGCAAGAGGATGTTCTTCATCTTTGTGATATTACAGAGATGTGTTTGGGACCAAAAATGATAACCTCTGTTTTATCTGAAGTTTGGCTAACGGTTCTGTTTAATTTGGTTTCATAGACAAATAGAGCTGCGTATCATCAGCATAACAATGAACCTGATTGGCTCTAGCACTGAACCCTGTGGAACACCATAACAGACCCTTGACTGTTCTGAAGAAACCTCATGTACATGAACAAACTGGAACCTGTCAGATAGATATGATTTAAACCAACGTAGAGCTGTCCCTTTAATCCCAACAACATGCTCTAACCTGTGCAGTAAAATGCCATGATCTACAGTGTCAAAAGCAGGACTGAGGTCCAGTAGAACCAGTATGGACACTAATCCCTTATCTGAGGTCCAGTAGAACCAGTATGGACACTAATCCCTTATCTGAGGTCCAGTAGAACCAGTATGGACACTAATCCCTTATCTGAGGTCATAAGAAGATCATTCGTGATTGAACCAGTGCTGTCTCTGTGCTATGATGCATTCTGAACCCTGACTGAAAGACTTCAAACAGATCATTTCTATACAAATGGTCACATACCTGACTTGAAACTGCCTTTTCCAGAATTTTAGATACAAATGGAAGGTTGGAAATTGGTCTATAATTAGATAAAATGTCTGGGTCAGGAGAAGGTTTTTTTAAGTAAAGGTTTGATTACTGCAACTTTAAAAACCTGTGGCATATATCTTAAGTTTAGGGATAAGTTGATCTGCTCAACAGAGTTGTGACTGTGTCAGCCTGGCTACAGCGCTGAACAGAAAACGTGGGTTATTTTTATTATCCTCTATCAACGATTGAACAATAAGCTGTTCTAGCTCTGTGAAGGGCTTATTTATATACTATTAGACTATCTTTCCATGCACAATAATAATAATATGTTCCACTGTGGTAAGATGAGCGATGGCCTCCCTAAATTTAGCAATAGCTTGATCGGATAAACATCTGCTAAAATAATACCTCCTATTTTGCAGTTAAACGTCGACAATGTTAAATTTAAACATGACTAAATAGTGGTCTGATAGGAGGGAGTTTACAGGCGACGTTATCGGGTTCAACACCGTAGACGAGGAGGTTTGGTTACTTTTTGTGAAATGCCCATCGATTCTAGAAGAGAATTAAAGGCTAATTCAAGATTATCACCGTCGACATCCATATGAATGTTAAAGTCACCCACTATGATCACTTTGTATTGATCAATAAACCAGATAGGAATCGGAAAACTCAGATTGTTTAGGGTTGGATAGAATTTCCAGGACTAATCTGTAACCTTGCCTGTTCTTTACTGCTTTTGAAGTCTACGGAATATGATAAGGAATTACCAAATGTAGCGCCCTCTTGCACTTCTTGGATGACTAAAAATAATAGGTGATAGGGATGTTGATAAACACTATCAGATGCTTCCTTTTACATACATTTATTACACACAATAAATGAATATAACAAACCCAAAAATAATACTTTCTTAATAATATGCCATTTTAGAAAAAAACTGAAATAAACCAATAGACCACTCCACTTCAATACCATGTGAAGCGAATACACAAATGGCTCACCTCAGAAATACCTTCTATCAACTGTCTAAACCTAAAGCCGGCACTCTAGCTTTTTAAATTAAAATCACAATACCAAAAAAACAGTCACAAGTATTGGGTACCCGATTGCGCACGTTGCAGGCCTGTTTCAGTTCTTACTTGAGCTGGGAGTCAGAAGCTCAAAATGGCGGGTGCGTCTCAGCACCGAAGAAAAAAAAACACACGACCTGAAATGGCGTCGTCCTGATCCCACGTGTGGCACCGCGTGCAGCGGCGCTGCAGGCCGTAGACAGGTCCTCGGTCCCCGGTGGCGTCTGCGACAAACACTCACCCAGGTCTAGGGATGGGAATCGAGAACCAGTTCTTGTTGAGAACCGGTTTCCAGTGTTTAAATTCCTTGGAATCGTTTGCCTTTTTTACGCAAACGATTCCTTATCGATTCCAGTGGGCGCGATAACGTCACCAAGCACGTTGCGCAACGTGCGCATTCGCGCCCGGCAGGAAAAACACGTGGACAAAGTGGCATAAACGCTGGAAAGTTTGGTTACATTTTACCAAATAGGATGACAACAGAGTGACAATACTTGCAATGTGGACATTTCAACAAAAGGGGGGAAACTGTTAGGACTCGGCCGGCTGATGCGCTGGGAGCGCGGAGTCAGCCGGCGTGTGGTAAGGCTGATTTATGGTTCCACGTTACACCAACGCAGAGCCTACGGCGTAGGGTACGCGGCGACACGCACCGTACAGCGTACCCTACGCCGTAGGCTCTGCGTCGATTTAACGCGGAACCATAATTCATGCTTTAGAAGAGCTGCGTGCTCGGCCACGTGGACGTGCCGGCTGCTCCTGACACAGCTGCAGCTCGTCAGCTCATCTATGGAGAAGTTAAAGAGCAGTCACCGCTAGCTTCTCCTTTCATCAAGGCAGGGAAGAGTTTGACCCAGGCCAGAATAGATGAATGTTATCAGAAGTGACTAAGTTTGTTGTGTTGAACATATTACTGGACATTCTTGTGTAATTGCCACAAAATAATTTGTTGTATTTTGTTAATATCTACAGAAGAATATTTATTTTATTATTTTATATTAAATACATATTTTATATTACAAATAATTTTGTGGGGACCCCCTACAAGCCCGAGGCTGGGGGCGTCTGAAGACCTCACTTGTATTTTTTTGTTCAAAGATATAAAACAAAGTTGATACTAAAATAGTTTGTTCTCCTTTTTTCCAAATGAGAATGGATAAGAGAATCGATAAAGAATCGAATCGTTAAGCAGAATCGAAAATGGAATCGGAATCGGAAAAATCGTATCAATTCCCATCCCTACCCAGGTCCCCTCAGGCAGGTTGACTTTTACAGCTGGGCGACGGCTTCACCTCGTGAAGTGGCGGGGTACGCTGCTCCGGTGATGGTCCGTTAATTAGCGCGAGCTGCACCAACTTCTAGCCGCACTTTGCTAGGACACTTTTCCAGAGTCCTCTTTAACGTAGTTGCGATGTTGCATTAGAGGGCGACAAAAGACTCACTCTCCGTTCACCTCTTTTACCCACTCCAACCAACGTGTCTTTTAACCACAGTCTTTCTTTCTTTTCTCCATCTCGGTTTTCCTCCCGGCCGCTTCGCTGCTCCGCTCTCCTCTCCTGCTCTTGTCGGCGTCTCCCCGACACCTTCTCCTGGCTCCGCCCACTTTGATTGCTGATTGGATCCCCACAGGTAAGTTAACTTAAACGTATTTATATTTTTTACATCTTTCCATCATATTTGCCTTCTTTTTTACAGTCTTCTTTCACAGACACCAAAATAAAACAAATGAAAATTAAATAAACAATTATTTCTTTCATGGGATTTTACCATAGGGTTACATAAAGAAACACAAACTACCGCTATGATGTACGAAAGTGTTTTAAATGGATATCTTATAAATATAACAACTATACACTGACTGATAACTAAAACAGCCACCAGAAACAGTGAAGCAATAACATGACTTGTGTTACAAATATCCTGGCTGGGGCATGATGTCCACTTCATTGGACGCATGGTTAAATCGTAATTTTTTTTCATATTGGAAATAATATTCTTCCTTAAATGTTTCTGTACATGATTTTTTTTTTTTTAACCTCTGGGGTTCATCGGGTATAGATGGAATGACACAAAAGCCAGTAGTGGTCTGCAAGGGTGGCTGTCTGGCAGTCGTCTTGGATTCAGAGGAAATGTACCGTATTTTCCGCACTATAAGGCGCACCTTCAACGAATGACGTATTTTAAAACTTTTTCCATATATAAGGCGCGTTATAAGGCGCACTAAATATATGGTAAAATACCGTACTATAGTGGCTGGGGTTGAGTTACGTATCTACATAAAGGAGCTGCGCTACAGGAAATGCTACAAAATCCTACAGCAAATGCAAATGCAAATAAAAAAACAAGAAGAAAAGTATCCTATGTCAAACTTTATTAACAAAATAAAAACCAGCTTTGCTCCGTCTCGTCAAAGTCGCCATTATGCGAGTCAGCGTCGCTGCTGTCGTCTTGAACATCTGTGACGATTCCTGACGTTTTTAGCACCATTACTCCGGTGACACCAACTACATTACCCACAATTCCCCTGACTACAGTAACAGAAATTACCGTAATGGTCATATATAAGGCGCACTGACGGTTTTTGAGAAAATTAAAGGCTTTTAGGTGCAACTTATAGTGCGGAAAATACGGTACTTGCGGTTACACCGACTGACCACTGAATAGACCTCAACGGAGTAGGGCAGTAGAGAGCACCCTGGAGGCTGAGATGCAGTCAGCCCCGGGTCTACGAGGGTGCATCAGCATTGCACCCTCAGTTTATGTGTTTGCATGCTCAGTTGAAAAGACGAAAAGAAAACTGACAAATGCGCGCGCGTTAACCCTGATTTATGGTTCGTTAAATCGACGGCGTAGCCTACGGCGTAGGGTACGCGGTGATGCGCACCGTACGTTTGCGTCCCCGTGTATCCTACGTCGTTGGTGCAACGCGGAAACCATGAATCAGCCTTCAGTGTCCGTCACTCATCTGCGTCCAGCAGTTTCCTGCACCAGCAAGACACTGCTCTCTGCTGCTCCGTTAACACAAAGTAACCATGGATATTCAGAAGTGGTTCAAGCACAACCACGCCAGCAAGTTTACAGGACTGTCTCAGAAAATTTGAATATTGTGATAAAGTCCTTTATTTTCTGCAATGCAATTAAAAAAACAAAAATGGCATAATTCTGGATTCATTACAAATCAACTGAAATATTGCAAGCCTTTTATTATTTTAATATTGCTGATTATGGTTTACAGTTTAAGATTAAGATTCCCAGAATATTCTAATTTTTTGAGATAGGATATTTGAGTTTTCTTAAGCTGTAAGCCATGATCAGCAATATTAAAATAATAAAAGGCTTTTAGGATTTTTGCATTACAGAAAATAAAGGACTTTATCACAATATTCTAATTTTCTGAGACAGTCCTGTATATTTATGGTTATATTTATTTTTGTTATTTATTTTTCTGTTTTATTTTCTGTTGCTAGATTGTCTGATGGGTGAGGTAGCCCAGACTTAATGTAGCATTTTCTTTGTTCTGCAGCAATATTGCTGCAATAAAGCATTTGAAATACACTTTAAATATTCTTGTTTTGCTAGTATCATTCCGCTTGAAATTATGGGAAAATGCATAATTTAGTGTTGAATAACGTGCCAGGCATGTGCACCCCCTCTGATCTGAGATGCACCGTAGTCATCATTTTCTAGAACCGGCCCTGGGCGGTGACGATGTCACGTTCAGCTTCTACTAAATATATTTATGTGTGACAGAGGAATGAACAGGCACAAATTCAGGGGAACTGACCTGATTGTTTTAACCAACATGACACTGGGAGGTGCTTTAATAACTACTAACTACTAACGTACCTGCTATGTTGCATATCTCCAGTTGCTTTTGATCAATTCCTGTAAATTTGTATACGTATTCCCATTAACTCACCATGAAAAGTCTCCGATTTATAAAATCCCTGGAGTTTTACAGCGTCACTGACCAGTAACACCAGTACTGGAGTTGAGGGGGGATGAGGGGGGATGGCATCCCCTCCTGAAATAAAAACGGTCCAAATCATCCCCTCCTGAAATAAAAACGGTCCAAATCATCCCCCCCTGAAATAAAAACGGTCCAAATCATCCCCTCCTGAAATAAAAACGGTCCAAATCATCCCCCCCTGAAATAAAAACGGTCCAAATCATCCCCCCTGAAATAAAAACGGTCCAAATCATCCCCCCTGTAAAACTGCCATCCCTCCTTTCCATCCCTTATGTCATTTCATCAATGAATGTGGTTTTACTGCTATTTCAACATTTAGAGTCATCACCAGAAAAATAACACCAGAAAAATAACTTATTTGACAATTTTCACCTGTTTCAAGTAAATTTTCAGAAAAATCTGCCAGTGGAAGAAGATTTATCTTCTTATTACAAGCAAAGAAATCTTGTTCCACTGGCAGATTTTTCTACTTATTTCAAGTGAAAATCTACTTGAAACAGGTGAAAATTGTTGTTTTTTCCAGTGATGAGTCTTGTTTTAAGTGTAATGAGATTTTTTTTTACTAAAATTAGACATTTTAACTAGAAATAAGACAAATATTCTTGTTAAGATGATGAGTTTTTGCAGTGATCCATGTTACTTATCCTGTGAAGGACAGAGTCATATTGATAAGTTCAGAAAAGTGTTTTTTATTGTTGTGTTTTGATGTATTAGATGTAAGCCCAGTGGATATTTAAAGCTTACAGAAGGCTGCATTTAACTGCTGCTATGTCATTCCTGCAGTATTTCTGCAGGTGTTTTGGTCACTGCTATTATTTGTAATATATTATATTATTTGTAATCAGCACAAATTATCTGTCCCCATATGATCAAATCCACCATCTCCCCTGATTCTTTTTTACAACTTGAGTACTGGGTAACACTGTTTCTGCTCATGCAGTTAAAGGTGGCGCCAAAACCCAGTGGAAGCCACTTTGTGTGGCTGCATGTGTTTCTGTGTTCAGCTCCGGCTGAGCGTGCAGTGAGGTGGGTGTTCGTGAGCACACGAGAGCGCCACACTGTCACATGAACGCGCCAACAAGCGTTTCTACTTCAAATACCATGTGGCAGTAAACTGAAGCAGAATGATGAAATCCCACCTCCTCCACCCTCCTCGTCCTCCTCTTGGACGCAGTGGAAAGAGATGAAGTCATTCCGCTTCATTCCATCGCCGGGATCACCCACCACATTGTCTGAGCATTTGGTTTTTTATATGTTGCACTGATGTGATTCTTCGTGTGAGCCCGATACTGCTGCCTCCTCGCTGCACTGTAGAAAAACCCTTCAAATGGCCTTTTTAGTTTTTCACAATGAGCAGCTAAAGCTGTAGTTTTGGTAGATACTTTGTCAGTATTTATAAAGCCGTAAGCAAATTCATTCTCCTTCAAAGCTTTTGTTTTTGCAGCCATGAATCATAAAACTTAAGCAATGATGTCATTTCATGCGTTTAGGAGGCCTCATGCGTGATGTTGATCCAGTGCAGAGTGTGTGTGTTTCTGGAGTTAGCCCACTCTCATCCCTAAATGCCCCTGGAAACTGCTTTAATTAAACCTGATAGATATGACTACTCTGGAGCCACAGGGGTCAATATTCTCATGCGGGACTTCATGAATTCACGCTGAACATGACAAAAAGATAATAGAAAATGTTTTGTTGCCATGGCAAAACATTTAGAATGAACAGATTTAAAGGGGACCTATTATGGCATTTAATGTATATTTTAAACAGGCCTTGAATGTCTTAAAAAACATTCTAAAGCTTGTTCTTTCTACATAAATCAGAAATTCAGCCTGTGGGCCATGTCACTAGTTTTACCGCTTCTAACCTCCTTCTCTATGAGGGATTCTGAGGGGCGGGGCTATGATAATGAGACTCTGTGCTGATTGGCTGCTTGAATGACGTGTAGTAGGGGAGGGAACAAAGCCTTGCTCCGGCAGAAGAGCCGGCTGCGTACACAAAGCGTGTCCCATGCGACAGAGCTTCTGCGACAAAATCAATTCCATTGCTTTATTTTCTATTGGACTGTCCTAACAGGCCGCGTGTTTAACGGTTTCAGTGTGGACAGAGAGAGTTTAACAGTTTCAGTGTGGACAGAGAGAGTTTAACAGTTTCAGTGTGGACAGAGAGAGTTTAACGGTTTCAGTGTGGACAGAGAGAGTTTAACAGTTTCAGTGTGGACAGAGAGAGTTTAACAGTTTCAGTGTGGACAGAGAGAGTTTAACGGTTTCAGTGTGGACAGAGAGAGTTTAATGGTTTCAGTGTGGACAGAGAGAGTTTAACGGTTTCAGTGTGGACAGAGAGAGTTTAACGGTTTCAGTGTGGACAGAGAGAGTTTAACGGTTTCAGTGTGGACAGAGAGAGTTTAACGGTTTCAGTGTGGACAGAGAGAGTTTAACGGTTTCAGTGTGGACAGAGAGAGTTTAACGGTTTCAGTGTGGACAGAGAGAGTTTAACGGTTTCAGTGTGGACAGAGAGAGTTTAACAGTTTCAGTGTGGACAGAGAGAGTTTAACGGTTTCAGTGTGGACAGAGAGAGTTTAACGGTTTCAGTGTGGACAGAGAGAGTTTAACGGTTTCAGTGTGGACAGAGAGAGTTTAATGGTTTCAGTGTGGACAGAGAGCGTCCGATGTCACGCAGCTCGACGTGATAGTCGGACGCTCGCATTCAGTTACACGGTGTAAACGGATCTTAAAGCCTGAATTACAATTCTGCGTTTAATCGACGCGTACCCTACGCCGTAGGCTCTGCGTTGGTGTAACGCAGAACCATAAATCAGCCTTTAGTTCCCTGAAGAGGGAACGGGTCACCTCGTCTTCACACTAATTCACACAGGAAGATTTAAGTAAGGTACAACACAGTTATTTACTCCGAGTCCTCATCATTTAATTTCTTTTGTTACAAGACAAATGAATCATGTTAACTGTAAAGAAATTACAACACTGAATTTTCACAAATGGCAACTTTATTGTTAAAAAAATAAAAGAACATATGTTGTAACATTTATGCACTATTGCTGGCTCAAGGAAGGACCGTGCGTCTTCTGAAGGTGTCGTTGAACATATTCAGGTGCTTGGAAGATCTGAAACCATAAACAGAAGAAAAATGTATTACTAATAGAGCTCTGGTGTTCCCTAATGAGTGAGTGGCTCCGTTAGGGAACACCGGAGCACTCACTCACCGGACCGGACCGGTGAGTGTTCCCGGTGCTCCGGAGCTAAATACTTAGCCCATGCAAAGATCATACTTGTAGACTAATATAAATAACATAAAAAAATAACGTCACTTACCGCTGACTCGTGTGCAGTTGCCGGGTCCGTACTGTTGGTACTGATCCTTTTATGAGGGTAAGTGTCGATGCAAAACCTCATTTTTACTGTCCCCTCGTTGCTCAAACAGTCACCGCTTCTAAACAATGGCGGACGATCCGGCCGGCAGGGTTAGTTGTGGGCGTGGTTTCAGCAGCGGAGGACGACCTAGGGAAATTGCGCCTATGGTGACGTCACCATACGTGACATACCAAACGTGTTTTTCATAGTAGGTCCCCTTTAAGCTACGTGAGCCGACTTTCATGGAAGTAAAAGGATGGTAAACAAACACAATGCGTTTAGGGTGATAACACACATTTCTGTCTTTATGGATCACACCGATGGATCACTCAGTATTGATGGAAAATGTAGGTGAAGCCAAAGACTGAACAGAAGATGCTGCCAATGTGAGCCATGGCCCACAAAAAAGGCTGGAGAGTCATATGATCAGAGGCAACTTGAAAGGGATACACAGTCATCTTAAAGGGATTTGGCGTCTATCTAGTCTCTAGAAATAAAGCGTTTAGTAGTGTGGTTACTCTTCTTAGTGTAAGTGTCCAGCCAACATGACTCCACGTCTGAAGGCTTGAAGACGCCACAGGAACCGTCTACATGTGGTCGATGAGCTGAAGTGACTAAAGAAGCAACACTTGCACCCAAAATTTACCAAAGAGCTCCTTGGCCATCCGCATTGCCACTGGGGAATCGTTTGTGGACTAAAGAAGCCAAAGTTGATTGCTCACAAGGAACAGTCAGTTCTCTGTGGGTTTCAAAAAAAGGTGTGTATTTTCTGAGTGTAGGCACATCTGCCGTCTTCTGCCACCAGACTTTAACTGCGTGTTTGCATTTGGGTTCAGCTCCCCACTATTAAAGAGGTATGAGTAAGAGGACAAGCAGTCTGACATCAGGGAAGTGAGGCGAAGAAGGCGCTGACTCACAATGACCGCTCACTTTGAGGTCACACGAGTTCAGACGTCTGTGCAGAGTGAGGTCCCGTGTGGGCTTTGAGTTTCTAATGAGGTTGGAGTTAAGACGGGGATGATCCCATGTTTCAGCAGTCGGGAACCCACCAACACAGAACCGAGCCTCTCATTTTGTACCCAACAGAGCTGAGCAGGTGTGACTTTCTTTGGTTCGTAAAGATAGGACAGAAGAGGCTTTATTAGGAAACACTAGACCAACAAAATACAGAGCTTGCTAAAATGTAAGTTATCCATCCACTCTACACAGGGGGGCACTGACCTAATACTTGCAAATCTGAACCAGAAACTTATGGCTCTTCTTTGAAACACAGTCAAGATGATGGAAAACTAACCAGGCCAACACACGACCAAAGCTCCGGGGGTCGCCCACGAGACCGGGCAGACCGGCGTGACAGTTCCGGGGGTTGTCCACGAGGCCTAGGCTTGGGCCTTGGCGTGGGGCTTGGGCGACTTGGAGTGGGGCTGCGACGACTTGGCGTGGGGCTTGAACCTTGACTTGGCGTGGGGCTTGAACCTTGACTTGGCGTGGAGCCTGAACTTTGACTTGGCGTGGGGCTTGAACCTTGACTTGGCGTGGGGCTTGAACCTTGACTTGGCAGGGAACTTGGACGACTTGGCGGGGAACTTGGACGACTTGGCGGGGAACACAGGATACGAGGAGCCGGCTGTGGGGGAACCCGGGTCCTTGGCGCTGGCTGCGGGGGAACCCGGGTCCGTGGCGCTGGCTGCGGGGGTACCCGGGTCCATTTCTTACGTTTGTGCTAATGATTGGGTGATTTGCAGAAGTTCATCTTTGTCAGATGTCCATACCTGATTCTACTTCAGCTTCTGGACGAGTGGCCTCACATTGACGGGAAGTTCTCTTTGATAGGAGAAAGAGTTCCAAGTGACTAGAACATTTCCTGTTGCTATGGCACCAAAGGAGCCCCATGCTATTACATTTCCACGGCCGTGCTTCACAGCTAGTAGAAGGTTCCTCTACGTTGCAGTTGTCTGTCAGGTTCAGTGAGTCTGCTAGCTCTGGGGGGGAAGAACACTTCATCCAGAACTGGGTTCCAGAGCTGTAGCAAGTACAAACTCTCGTCTGGAGGTTTCTGTAGATGTGTTTTGGCATCAAACTGCATACTCTTGTGCTGAATTAAGAGCTAAGATCTTTCCAAATCACTTGTGATGCTCGTAGACATCCACAACCCTTTTTTCTGAACATCTCACAGAGCTCTGCAGAACTTGATCAAAGCATATAAGTTAACAACTGAAGCGTGCAACTGTATGTGTGGTGTCTGGTCCAGGATGTACGTCCTCTCTTTGTACCTGAATGGGATTCAAACCATTGTGGAAAATGACTTATTGACTGATTTGTGCCTCCAGCTGTTCATGTTTGACTTGATATTAAATTGGAGTCTTGTTTTGCTCATGCAAAGACTTGCGTGGTTATGTAAGTCACGGGGGAAAGGGGGGGCAGGTTTGAAGGTTTTATAAGGCAAAGGGCTGTTTTGTATGTCGTAAAACCTGATGACGTCTCGTGGGAAAAGCACAACTATGGCAATGAACCTGCGAGTTGTGCATTTCCACCTCCACGCCGTACTGTACGTCTCCCCACCTCATAGAAGGGTGAATCGACCATTTTTGACTTTTAAGCGTATTTGTGGATCGAGTCACGTCAGAGGAGTCTCAAAAGTCACACGCAAATCCAGCGCAGCTCACAGACAAAAAAACATTTGTAAATCAGGTTATATTTGTGTGTGCATCAACAATACATTTGTATATCTTGTCCTACGCACGTGTGAATTGTTCTGTGCATTTCTGAAACTTGTCCTGTGCATTTGCAAATCGGTGTGCGCATTTGCGAATCGGTGTGTGCATTTGTGAATTTTGTCGTGTGCATTTGTGAAACGGTGTGTGCATTTGCGAATTATGAGACTGTTCTAGCTCCATAAAGTACACAGGTCAGAGTACACAGGTCTGTTTCCTAAATACAAAAAAAGATGTAAAATACTGATTCCCACTTATGCCTCCGAGCCCAGAGATGTTAATGCCAGAACCCGGTTGATACAAGTCTCCTTTTGGTTTGATGTGCAGTTGTGGCTGTAGCTCTGTATCGAAGTGCTTGGCAAAGTTTTCCCCAGTAATCCTGGTCCACGTGGTTCCAGAAGCCGTCTGAAGGAGCAGAGTGTGTACAGCTTAGAAGCGTGCACTTGTCTCAGTATATCTCTTCCGGTCTTTCAGTGAGGACCATTGTTTCTAAACATTCCTGTGATCTTCTCATACCTTCAGTGATCAAGTGGAGATTATCTGTCCATCTTTGCTTCTCACAGACTCAGCCTGTCATGGATTTTGTACCGAATCATCGCTGCAATCATCCCCTGTGTGAAACAATATTAGTTTTTGATTTACCAGCCTAGGAACATTACATTTTCCACTACCAACTTGTTTTGGACTGACGTCCAGGTCTCAGAGGCATTACCGGATGTATGGAGGCTGAAAAGAAAAACAGGACGCGTCTTGGTTTTACGCAAGAAAAGTGAAAGTGGGAGTCACCTTCTCTTTCCTCATATTGTCTCAGTCTTTTCTGTTTCAAGACTGTAAACACTCCCTGAACGGCCGGATGCGTTTGGGGGAGTTTTGCACGGTAAACGCACTCAGTTCTGTTTTTGACCCGACTTCCAGGTCAGTTGGATGGAGGCCAGGGCTCCATATGCTGCTGGACTAAGTATCAAATTATGGAACGTCCTCTGATTCATTAAGAAAAACTCCATCAGCATCAGACAGAGCCCTAAAAGCCCTGCTCCTTTGTCCTCATGCTGCTTTCCAGATTTGGAGGGAAATTATTTTATTATGATGCAACCTGGTCCAAAGGTGACACCTTTCTAACTGCTTCTCCATCCATCCATCCATCCATCCATCCATCCATCCATCCATCCATCCATCCATCCATCCATCCATCCATCCATCCATCCATCCATCCATCCATCCATCCATCCATTTTCCACCGCTTATTCGTTCCCGGGTCACGGGGGCAGCAGCCTCAACAGAGATGCCCAGACTTCCTTCACCCCAGAACCTTCCTCCATCTCTTCCTCCATCTGTTCCTCCAGCTCTTCCTCCATCTCTTCCTCCAGCTCTTCCTCCATCTCTTCCTCCAGCTCTTCCTCCATCTCTTCCTCCATCTCTTCCTCCATCTGTTCCTCCAGCTCTTCCTCCATCTCTTCCTCCAGCTCTTCCTCCATCTCTTCCTCCAGCTCTTCCTCCATCTCTTCCTCCAGCTCTTCCTCCATCTCTTCCTCCAGCTCTTCCTCCACCTCTTCCTCCAGCTCTTCCTCCAGCTCTTCCTCCACCTCTTCCTCCAGCTCTTCCTCCATCTCTTCCTCCAGCTCTTCCTCCATCTCTTCCTCCAGCTCTTCCTCCATCTGTTCCTCCAGCTCTTCCTCCATCTCTTCCTCCAGCTCTTCCTCCATCTCTTCCTCCAGCTCTTCCTCCATCTCTACCTCCAGCTCTTCCTCCATCTCTTCCTCCAGCTCTTCCTCCAGCTCTTCCTCCACCTCTTCCTCCAGCTCTTCCTCCACCTCTTCCTCCAGCTCTTCCTCCATCTCTTCCTCCAGCTCTTCCTCCATCTCTTCCTCCAGCTCTTCCTCCAGCTCTTCCTCCACCTCTTCCTCCAGCTCTTCCTCCAGCTTTTCCTCCAGCTCTTTCTCCAGCTCTTCCTCCAGCTCTTCCTCCAAGTCTTCGGAGAGGAGTCCGAGACGTTCCCAGGCCAGCCGAGAGACTTGGGCCCATTCCCAATCCCCCCGTAGTCCTACTTTTCAGCACTACCCCTAAATTTTGCGCGTTCCTGTGAGGGTAGTGGTGTCCCAATTCCTCTTTGCATGTAGGGGTAGTGGACATAACGAGTGTTAGGGGGCATCAATCTAGGCCTTTCACAGCGATGGATTTCAGATGCGGACTCGCCGACCGAGGGCCTGAGAAAATTTCCCAGAACGCTTTACGTCATCATTTGCAGACTGAATCCAACAAAAAAACATGGCAGACATTTCTTATTTTTTAGTGAATAAAATCAATATTTTGAGTTAGTTTCTGCATAAAAATGCATTTTGATTACATTTCTAGCGAGAAATATATATATTACTACTACGCAGAGCCTACGGCAAGGTTACGCGGCGACGTATGCCGTACCCTACGCCGTAGGCTCTGCGTCGATTTAACGCGGAACCATAAATCCCCTCCCGAGCCGGCGGCTGTTCTCATCCCGAAAATGTCGGAGCAAATCTCTTAACAGGCGTTATTTGGATAAACTGAGCCCGCCAGGGCAGCCCTACCGGAGTCCAACATGTCTGACCTACTGCCGGCAATGAGAACCAAACTCCTGCTCCGATCATACAGAGACCGAACAGCCGTTAACAAAGGACCCCGGACCCCATACTCACTGAACGCCAAACTGCTTCTGCAACCTCAAATTTGAAATGTTACTATTTATATACAATATTGACTGGATCCTCTTCAATTCGAGCCAGGACCTTTTTTTCTCACCAGAAAGAGATGGTGACTCAACAGTCCTGAGAGATTAGACACCTTTGTGCTCGGTGAGTATCTGCTGGAGTTTTGGCAGCTTTAACCAGCTCAAACTGAAAAGAAGATGGTTGCGCTGGAAGACCAGACAAGCCTGAGGGGGGGGTTTCAGCCAGCTGCCGACGCAAATCCTTCCAAACATTTCCCAGTCAGACAAGGCGTCTATAAACACTACATACACTAAACACGGGATGGCATTCTTCCAAACGCCGGCTGGAAAACAGATCCTGCTGTTTCCAGCATCCTGACTCTGAGCCGTCAGCGTTTTTCACAGCTTTGTCTTTCAGAGATTTCAGTGGAGGATTTCTCAATGGGATCTGTTGCAGTTTTACAACAAATATGTGTTGTGCAATGTTCACAGGCACATAAGTGACCGTAGAGTCTTGATGGGCCGGGTCTTTAATTGTTGTTGGCCTTTAACTTTGAAACAGTTTCACAATCAATGCAAATAAAGAGGTAAAAGAAAACAGTAATTATATATATATATATAACAGGTGAAGAGCGGGTAGGAAAGCAGTGTCCATGGAAGGATCAGGGATAGACACATTTCAGTTCCAGTACCTGTCTCTGTTCCAGTACTTTTTCAGTTGCAGTACTTTTTCAGTTCCAGTACCTGTCTCTGTTCCAGTACTTTTTCAGTTCCGGTACCTTTCTCTGTTGCAATACTTGTCTCAGTTGCAGTACTTTTTCAGTTGCAGTACTTTTTCAGTTGCAGTACTTTTTCAGTTGCAGTACTTTTTCAGTTCCAGTACCTGTCTCTGTTCCAGTACTTGTCTCAGTTGCAGTACTTATTTCAGTTGTAGTGCTTGTTTCAGCCCCGTGACCCTGCAAAGGATAAAGCGGTTATAGATAATGGATGGATGGATGCTTGTTTCAGTTGCAGTACTTTTTCAGTTGCAGTACTTTTTCAGTTTCAGTAATTTTTCAGTTGCAGTACTTTACTCCATTGCACTACTTGTACCAGTTGCAGTACTTTTTCAGTTGCAGTACTTGTTTCAGTTGCAGTACTTGTCTCATTTGGAGTGACTTGTCTCATTTTGAGTACTTTTTCAGTTGCAGTACTTGTCTCCATTGCAGTACTTGTCTCAGTTGGAGTAATTTTCTCAATTGCAGTACTTTTGTCAGTTGCAGTACTTTTTTCAGTGGCAGTACTTTTTTCAGTGGCAGTACTTATTTCAGTTGCAGTACTTGTTTCAGTTGCAGTACTTTTTTCAGTTGCAGTACTTGTCTCCATTGCATTACTTTTTCTGTTGCAGTACTTGTCTCATGTCAGTACTTTTCAGTTGCAGTACTTTTTCAGTTGCAGTACTTGTCTCCATTGCATTACTTTTTCTGTTGCAGTACTTGTCTCATGTCAGTACTTTTCAGTTGCAGTACTTTTTCAGTTGCAGTACTTGTCTCCATTGCAGTACTTTTTCAGTTGCAGTACTTGTCTCATGTCAGTACTTTTATCAGTTGCAGTACTTGTCTCATGTCAGTACTTGTCTCAGTTGCAGTACTTTTTCAGATGCAGTACTTGTGTCAATTGCAGTACTTGTGTCAGTTGCAGTACTTGTCTCATGTCAGTACTTTTATCAGTTCCAGTGCTTGTTTCAGTTGCATTACTTGTGTCAATTGCAGTACTTTTTCAGTTGCAGTACTTTTTTCAGTTGCAGTACTTGTCTCCATTGCAGTACTGTTTCAGTTGCAGTGCTTGTTTCAGTTGCAGTACTTGTTTCAGTTGCAGTACATGTAGTCACGCGAACCTCCGTCCCCCTTTTTTCTTGTGAAGTTTCTTCTGTGACGCCTCCACTTTAACCATCAACAGTTTACACAGTCTGACGTGTTTCTAATTCTTTTCCCTCCACTATTTTCTGTCTTAGCAGTAAATGTAAGACTGAAACTAAAAGTCAGAAACAACTTCCTGTGACACATTGGATTTTGTAATAAACTGCTCTCCTCTGCTCTCTGCTCTTATTGGAACTGCGGTCAGTGATCTTTTACTGGAATGTAGTTCCGGGCCGTTCGGGCCGATCCCTCAGACAGATAAACCCAGAAGAAAGGAGCTTGCTGCAGAGACCTGGTACTGGTTCTGGCCCTGCCAGAACTGGGCTGATCAACACTTTACCGTGTAACAGGTGGAGAGCAGGAAGATCTGACGGGTGTCTGGGATGCAGCGCCGCTCCCGTGTCCTGCTCCGGCTACGGAAGAGTATTAGGGCCATGCAGGAGAAAAAATATTTGAGAGGGGAAGGTTTTTTTTTATTTTGCACTTCGAGAAAAAAGTTGAAATGTCGAGAATAATGTTGAAATACGATTTCAAGAATAAAGTCGAAATTTCAAGAATAAGGTCGAAATTTCACCTTTTTCCTCAAGATTTCAACGTTATTCAGGGAATTTTTACTTTATTTTTGAAATTGTATTTCAACATTATTCTCGACATTTCCACTTTTTTCTCAACATTTCCACTTTTTTCTCAACATTTCCACTTTTTTCTCGAAAATGTACTTCAACATTAATCCCAAAATTTCGACTTTTTTCACGACATTTCGTCTTTTTTCTCAACATTTCGTCTTTTTTCGCGAAATTGTACTTCAACATTAATCTGGACATTTCAACTTTTTTTTTCTCGACATTTTGACTTTTTTTCTCGACATTTCCACTTTTTTCTTGAAATTGTACTTCAACATTATTCTCAACACTTTTTTCAGTTGCAGTACTTGTTTCAGTTGCAGTACTTGCTCCGTAATTGTGTGTGCTACTGGAAGTGTTGCGAGAGCAGCACGCCTTGTTTGTCCGAGGTTTGCAGCCAGCTGGAGGTCTGGGATCTTCACCCACACCCTAGCAGGCCAGAGAGCAGAGCAGCCGTTTTCACACTTTATCCAAACCCTGCAGACCCACAATGGAGCCTTGATGCCCTCTGGGTAGAGATGAGGCTTCTGCAACACCTCGTCAACCAGATTATTTACACCAGAATGAATTCCACACGTTGCTTTTCCCTCTGCCCTCGTGATTCTACGCAAAATGTACAAACACACTTGAAAAACAACCCCCGCATGAATCACTCAGCTGTTTACATGTCGGACTGCTACAAGTGTTTGGTTTATTGCAGTTTCTGTTGCTGAACTTTCCACTTCCAACCGGTTCATCCAGGACGGACGGAAGAGTATTAGGGCCAGGGAAGAGAAAAAAAAATTTGAGAGTGAAGATTTTTTTTTATTGTGCACTTCGAGAAAAAAGACCAAATGTCGAGAAAATAGTCGAAATGTTGAGATTAATGTTGAAATACAATTTCGAGAAAAAAGTCGAAATTTTGCGAATATAGTCGAAATTTCTACTTTTTTCTCGACATTTCTAAGTTTTTCTCGACATTTCTACTTTTTTCTCAACATTTCTACTTTTTTCTCGACATTTCGACTTTTTTCTCGAAATTTTACTTCAACATTATTCTCGACATTTCAACTTTTTTCTCGACATTTCTATTTTTTTCGCGAAATTGTAGTTCAACATTAATCTCCTGAGGCGATCATCACCACCTCTGCGCCGTCTCTCAGCTCTGTGGTGTCTTTCCCCATATTCCAGTCTTTTGTTTTGCTTTGCAAAAAAGTTTAATTGTGTTAGTGCGTGTTAGTTCCCCCATGACTTCAGCGCCCACACCCTGGGTGTGGTTGGTGAAAGGGCCTTTCTGTGTGGAGTTTGCATGTTCTCCCCGTGTTCCCTTGGGTAGCTAATGTGAGCTACCCTCACAAAAACATGCAACAGTCCTGGGCTACACATGCCCCCTCTGGCCAACCGGGGCGCCAGATGGGGTGGGGAGGATCTGGCCGGAATAACGTGATCCTTCCACGCACTACGTCCGGCCAGAGAAACCCCACCCTGTCTGGTGAAAAGAAGCGGCCTGCTCACTCCTCAGGTTAAGGAGGAGACCTGAGCTCAGTGCAGGGCCCTCCCGGGGTTGGTAGAGGGAGCAATGCCCAGGACTGTCACTTACAACCTGATCTCACAAAAATCCTATTTTCCGTGGCACCAACACGGAAATAGTATAATTCCGTGTGAGCACCACGGAAATTGTACTATGCAAAGTCAATTGGGATTTATTACATTATTATTATGTATATATTATTCTTTATTGTAGTGGCTAAGTTATGAGTTTTTGACGCGCAAGTTACTGTTTGTTACTGTCAGTTTGTAAAAGCATGTTTTTAACGCTGTTTTAACACTGTTTTAATGGTGTTTTGTTGATTTTTAACAGTATTTTGACGGCAAGTATTTAACCGTGTTTTCTAGTATTTAACGTAAATTTGAGTATTTAACCATGTTGTTTGCTGTTGCCATGACGATGGAGGTGGCGTAAGTGATGTGAAATTATTATTTTTAGCAAAAACCACAAGCGTTTCCTCTTTCTAACCAATCATAAGTGATGCCTAACCTAACCAGACCTTAACCAGAGCGTCGTCCAGCCACAAAATATCATTTTTAATTGCTTTTGAACCAGGAAGTGGAGACAGGCGATATTTAAATTCATTGTTTTAACCATTCTGCCATTTTGTCAACCACAGGGAATTCCCTGGGCATCCCCTCTACGTCATAGAATGACGAGCGGGGATCCTGATCATGTGACGAGGCCCCGATCGCGGATGTGTGGTCATTGATTACTCTTGCTATGGGCGTGGAAGTAAACCGTTTTGAAATAAAGTTTCATACTAAAAAAAGGAAGTAAACCGTTAAATTTATTGTGCTTTTGAACGGTAAATATTAAAATAAACCGTACACAGGTACATTTACAACTTATATTGAATCACTGTGAATACATCAGTCAGTTACATGACGTTAAATAGACTATCCTAAATAAATAAACATATTTACAATTCCTTAACATACATCATCTCTAAAATGTAGTTATTATTTCAGATGCACTACATAATAGATATATTCAATTGATATATGTTTTTTAAAACGTTTTTATACGTTAGGGTTAACCAAACCAATGTGACTACAAATATGGTGCTGATTAGCATAAAGCTGTATAGCATGAATCTAGGGAAATGTAGTTCTTAGCAAAAATTTGTTTTTTTCACAGAAATGGAAGTTGTTAATACTAAAATAGTGTACATAGTAGTTTAAGGGCATGATACACACATTTGTGTAAATATATTTTAAATATATAATTATTAAATGTGTGAAAATTAATTTTAACCAGCCTGCGAGTGAGCGAGCGTGTGCTACATCCCGCTGGGAGCGTCAGCTTCTGAGACGTCTTGAAAGAGATGTCTTTGGTTGTGAGGGAGCTTGGTCTGAACTCTGCTCAGTGGCAGCAGTTTGCTTTTCCAGACCAGCAACACAGTGTCTATATTCATGTTTTCACAACGCCGTTTTAAGAACAAGGTCCAGTTTGCCACTGGGTTTCTCCAAGGCCAAAGTCAGCGCCGTTCCAGCGCTGTAACCTGGAAGTGACTCAGAACCGCAGGCGGCAAGTCAACCGTTGGTGTTATGTTGGAAACTAACCGTGTGTGCATTTTCCTGTGGCCACGGTGACCATGGTTGCTGAGGTTAACATGTTTATGCTCTTTATCCTGCTATCAACAACATACTCTCTTCAATGCTTCTCATGCAAAGCAGTGATCAATGTCTCCGATTGTCACGTCACCACAGCTTAGACGGTTGGCTCTCGTGTCTCTCTTGTTTTTTCCTTCTCGCAGATCCTCTCTTTGCTTTTGGTTCTGTCCACTTTCGTGCGTGCGGCAGGGTTGGAGGCGTGGAGGTCATTTCAAGTTAATGTTGATAAATGAGCTTTGTTAAAGCGTTTGTAAGCTGAGGAGGTGTGTGTCTCACCAGCAGCAGGAGTGGAGCATGTTCACTGACCAGCAACGCCGGCTCGTTTTCAGAGAGAACCTCTGCTTGAGAATTTCAGCCTTTATGGTTCTGAAATTATCCGAATCAATACAGTAATCCCTCGCTATAACGCGGTTCATCTTTCATGTCTCGCTGCTTCACGGATTTGCATTGTGCATCGTGTTCTGCATTCTGATTGGCTACACAGTCTCTCCGCTTCTTCTCTTCCTGTGTCAATAACGTTGGTTGCTTAGCAACAAACTGAGAACGGCCAATAGGCTTCAGCAGCAGCTCAAGAGCGGGACCTTTGATGAATCCTTCATTACAGTCTCAGATATAATCCATGGTGGCAGGTCGGTTTATAAGAATCTTTTTGCTCAGAAGAAAAAAGAGCGACAACAACTACCCATAACTATGTTCTTCTCTGGAAAAAACACTCCTGCACCGCAGCTTTAGAAGAAAAAGACGCTACAGAGCGAGTCAGGATGCAGCAGCATCAGAAGAGCAGGGAAATACGTACAAGTCACAATTTGTCCTCACTCATCTCATCACTCATCTTCTTCCGCTTATCCGTTCCCGGGTCACGGGGGCAGCATCCTCAGCAGGGATGTCCTACAATTTGTCTTACTGTACTTATTGTATTTTTTTTGTTATGGCAGAAAGTAGGAACTATCAAATATGGACCAATCAGATTAAGGGAGGGCGCGCTTTTTGGCGTCTAGCGTCACCACGGTAACGCTTTTGACTGAGAAAAGTAATGCGCATCGTCACAGGATGGAGACGCACATTTTGATTTATAACACACCTGGGTGCACGTTACGGTTCGGGCGAAGAAGCGGCCGAAGCAATGGCATAAATTTTGCCAAAATGACACGATTAATTCAAAATGGCCGACTTCCTGTTCAGTTTCGGCCATGGCGCCAAGAGACTTTTCTTTAAGTTACGACATGATACAGGTGTGTACTGATCTTCGTGCATGTACGTCAAACCGTGGGGCTTGAGGCACGAAGTTTTCTAGGGGGCGCTGTTGAGCCGTTTTGCCACGCCCATTAATGCAAATCATTAAATATCAAATTTTTCGCCAGGCCTGCCTTGGTGCAAATTTTGGTGACTTTTGGGGCACGTTTAGGGGGCAAAAAGACCCTCATTTCATCGGTCTCCATGACACTTATATTCCACGCTGGGCTGGTTTTCCTAACAAAGTTTCAAGATGCAGCACGCAGTAAACGCTGGTCAAGAGCAGAGACCATTTATTTAATAAATATCTTGGAGGACCTGGAAATAATTCAAAGAACAGATGGAAACAGGAAACAAAAAATGGTGCTGTTGCTAATCGAGTAAGTTTGTTTTTCTTCCAGTAGACGTAAATACGTAAAGACGTCCGCCCCCTATCCAATCAGAACCTTCCCAACCCCCAGACCTTAAGAGGAATTGGATAAAGCCGATCAAACGTGTTTTCCATGTAAACCTCAATTCAGAATTACTATTTCCATGTAAACTCGAAGGAAAATAGTTTAATTCTGAATTATTAATTCCGAATTAAAAATCATCATGTAACTGTGGCCAATGAGAAACAAAGGCGTCTTCATTTCCTGGTGGCTGTAAACGGTTTCGGGTCCGAGCTCTTGGGCCCTGTCCCAATCCCCCACTACCCCTCGTTTTCAGTCCTACCCCTAAATTTTGCGCGTTCCCGTGAGGGTAGTGGTGTCCCAATTCCTCTTTGCATCTACGGGGAGTGTACATATCGAGGGCGAGTGGTTATCAATCTAGCCCTACAGAGCTAGGGTTTTCAGACGCTGACTAGCTGACCGAGGGCCAGAAAAAATTCCCAGAATTATTTTCGTCGTCATTTGCGGACTGAATCGAAAAAAAAATACATGGCGGACATTTCTTATTTTTTAGTGAATAAAATCAATATTTTCAGTTAGTTTCTGCATAAAAATGCATTTTGATTACATTTCTAGCGAGAAATATATATTTTACTAATAATATTCACTCAGTGAATGTACATAATCACTCGTTTTCCCCGTTGTTGCAACCTCGCCGGAATAAAGGCTGATTTATGGTCCCGCGTTACACCAACGCAGAGCCTACAGCGTAGGTTACGTTACCTACGCCGTAACCTAAACCGTACCCTACACCGTACCCTACACCGTAGGCTCTGCGTCGATTTAACGCGGATCCATAAATAAGCTCCGGAGCCGGCAGGCAGAAATCCCGAAATTTTCTGAGCAAATTTCTTAACAGGCGTAGCTACAACTGTTAGATTTCATCTATTAAACCAACATTTATCTTCCTAAATGATTTATTTCAGCCAGTGGTAATTCTCCACAGAGCTGCAGGTTTCTCCCCCGGGACGACGGCGCAGGGAGATCACGTCTGTACATGAGCTGCTGCTGCTGTCATCATCGCCGAAAACATCAGATCAAATTTCTTAAAGGAGCTGTATGTAAGAGCAATAATAAAATGAATCATAAAATGACCCCGATATGTCAACAGACATTTAAAAATCATGTTCATTTCAAATACTTATGTCACTGACAACAGCACTCAAGCCAGGACATTCCAGTTTAAAAAGAGGAGTTGCAGCCCTCAACTGATGTTTATGTTGAAGCTCCACCCTCCACCTATCTCTCAATCACCAAGTCAGTATTGTTTCTGAAGCTCCACCCTCCACCTATCTTCCAATCACCAAGTCAGTATTGTTTCTGAAGCTCCACCCTCCACCTATCTCCCAATCACCAAGTCAGTATTGTTTCTGAAGCTCCACCCTCCACCTATCTCCCAATCACCAAGTCAGTATTGTTTCTGAAGCTCCACCCTCCACCTATCTCCCAATCACCAAGTCAGTATTGTTTCTGAAGCTCCACCCTCCACCTATCTCCCAATCACCAAGTCAGTATTGTTTCTGAAGCTCCACCCTCCACCTATCTCCCAATCACCAAGTCAGTATTGTTTCTGAAGCTCCACCCTCCACCTATCTCCCAATCACCAAGTCAGTATTGTTTCGGCATCCGGGTTGCCAGCTCGGCTCTAATTATCGCAGCCATGGCCGCCTACGTTCCTGCTGCATTCTGCAGCCTACCTGGCAACCTCTGGTCGGGGGGAGGAGGGGGAGGGTACACGCCGCTCAACAATATTTTGAAAGTGACTGCAGTACCAGTTTTGGCCATTTCTTACAGACGGCTCCTTTAACAGGCGTTATTTGGATAAACTGAGCCCAGGTTGGGGATCTTAACAGTTACTTTTACGCCTGAAAAAATATTAAAACTTAATAAAGTGGCATATTAACAGCGCTACAGCTGAAATTAAAACAGCTTTTGGCTCTCAGCTTCCTGATTTAGGGGTGGTGCTGAAAGTAGCAGTAGGGGGAGTATTGGGACAGACCTGGGAAGATTTCAAGTGCCTTAAAATCTGTCCCTTCTTTTTTAGGGGTAGTGAAAGAAAAGAAGGGCTAGTGAAGAAAAGAAGGGCTAGTGAAGAAAAGTAGGGCTAGTGAAGAAAAGTAGGGGGTGTACTGGGATTGGGCCTTGGTAAGCGGCGACTGCTCCAGCCCTCGTGGACTTGGTGAAACAAGTTCTCCACCCTGTCTGACAGAGGAAAGTGTCTGTTGTGGGGGAATATATGATCTGGTTGGCTGCTGTTTTGACAGGCATGCCTTGAATACCAGCCTTTTCCACGGAGGGGGCGGGGGGCACACGGAGTCTAAACAGGCCTGCTCCTTCCTCCTTCCTTCTCCTCAGCACAGCTGGGCTGGGGCAGGGAGAGTGGATCCATGTGTTGACCTCTCGGCCTGGGGTTATCTCCCAGACCGACTGCAGGTGATTGTTATTTTAAAAAGCTCTGACCAGACGGGACTGTGTGATTATGATGCGTCTGGTCTCAGATCCCGCTCTTGACAGAGTTTAGCGTAACCCCGCATCTGTGGCGCTGCAGGCTGAAACCAAACCATCTGTCCTAATTACACAACAGGAATGGGGGAGGGTTGAGGGACGGTTAGTTATCCAGTCAGACTTCCCCTGTGGAGCAGCTCTCGTCACCAGCTTGGCTGGACTCAATCATACAGTGTTCTGCTATAAAACCTGACTTCATCTGCTGGATTCTTGATGAAATGGTTTCAACTGATCTTGAAGCAAAGGGATGTGACCACGGTGCTGCACTGGTCCGTGCACGGACTTGTAGGTGGTCTGCTGTATCCTCCGCCACCGCCTGTTGGATCTGAAGCTGTGGATCATTTGATCTCCGAGTTGTGAGGCACTGAGCACGGGTGCGATCGATGCCCATGCCTCCGTTTTTGCCCCCACGGGAGTCTCCATCTTCTCCACCTCCGCCATCTCTTACCAAAACAGCTCAACGATCGAGGAATGTGCACTGAGATAACAATAATATAATAATAATCAACTTTATTTATATAGCACCTTTCTTAACAAAGTTACAAAGTGCTTCCCATCAACAATAACGCTACAATTATCCAGGCGAGACGGAATAAAAGCATGGACAACTTTGTGGAGATTATCAGGAGATAAAAAAGATTTGATTTTGGAAATCAGCTTCAGCTGGTAAAAACTTTCTTAACCCTTGTACTGTCTTTGGGTCAAAATCACCCAATTATTCTATCCTTCTTTCCTCCTTTCCTTCTTTCTGTTCTCCCTTCCTTCCTTCTTTTCTCCCCTCGTACATTCTTTCCTTGTCTTCTTCTTTCCTCCCTTCCTTCCTTTTTTCTCCCTTCCCTCTTTCCTCCCTTCTTTCCTTCCTTCCTTCTTTCCCCCCTTCCTTCCTTCCTTCTTTTTTCTTTCCTTCCTTCTTTCCTCCTTTCCTTCCTTCTTTTCTCCCTTCCTCCCTTCCTTCTTTTTTCTTTCCTTCCTTCTTTCCTCCTTACCTTCCTTCCTTCCTTCCTTCCTTGCTTCCTTCCTTCCTTCCTTATTTTTTCCCTTCCTTCCTTCTTTCCTCCCTTATTTCCTTCTTTTCTCCCTTCCTTCCTTCTTTCCCCCTTCCTTCCTTCCTTCCTTCCTTCCTTCCTTCCTTCCTTCCTTCCTTCCTTCCTTCCTTCCTTCCTTCCTTCCTTCCTTCCTTCCTTCCTTCCTTCCTTCCTTCCTTCCTTCCTTCCTTCCTTCCTTCTGTTTCCCTTCCTTCCTTCTTTCCTTCTTTCTTTTCTTCCTTCCTTCTTTTCTCCCTTCCTTCCTTCTTTCCTTCCTCCCTTCCTTTCTTCCTTCCTTCTTTTCTCCTTCCTTCCTTCTTTTCTCCCTTCACCCTCCCTTGACCCAAAGACAGCACAAGGGTTAATTTGTTCATTAAAACAAAGGAGTCAAATAAAACACCCATATTCCGAGCAGTTGGTTTGATGTATTGTGATAGGGCTCCGAGATTGTTGGGAGTGGCAAATAAAATAATTTCTGTTTCATCATCGTTTAATTTGAGAACGTTTTGGGATGTCCAGGAATTGATGCGGAAAGACAGGCGGTGAGACTGCTCTGATCGGTGGCTCTTCATGGAACATACAACTGAGTGTCGTCGGCATAACAATGGTACTGTATGTTGTGTTTCTTGATGACTTGACCCAGGGATCATTGTGAGTGTTTATTTCAGATCAGGGTTTAGAAAACCCTGGTTGTTGCGCTGAATGAATCTCTGTTGTAAAGTATCTGCCGCTGCTTTCCTGCGGCTATCCATGTTCAGCTGACATATCCCAGCTTAATCCATCGTCCTGATTTTGTCCAGCCGCCATGGGGGGTGGAGCCTATGGCAGCTGTCCCCGGGCGAGGGATGGGGTTACACCGGGCCGAGTCATCACACAGAGACAAACTAGCGCTCACACTCGCTCTTCCACACAATTTAAGACAAAGATAAAGCAAAAGGAGAGGGTTGATGTGCCAAATTAAAGCCAGGGAGGTTTGTTAGTGTTTATCTTTATTCACCAGCTGTCTAAATACCATGAAAGGTTGATGGCTGACCGGCTGCATCATCTAAATCATTTCAGTATATCAGCCTCTTAAATTCAATTGCAGTCACATTCCAAAAACTGCAGTTCACGTCCTTTCCCCTCCCCCACACACACTTTCCTGGTATATTAAGCAAGGATATTACTTTTGAATAACCTTCCACTATCAATCCATCACCCTGTCATTGCTCACCACACACTCATGGTGGCTGATAAGAGTCTCATCTGCAAGGCAGGAATCCTCCCCCCAGTCTCTGCACTTGATGAGGCCGAGGAGCTTCAAGGTCCAAAATAACCTGGGATTTCAACAGATGTGGACACCGTCACAACGATCACAGCGATCACAGCAATCACACCGTCACAGCAATCACACCGTCACAGCAATCATACCGTCACAGCGATCACACCGTCACAGCGATCACACCGTCACAGCGATCACACCGTCACAGTGATCACACGTCACAGTGATCACACCGTCACAGCAATCACACCGATCACAGTGATCACACGTCACAGTGATCACACCGTCACAGCAATCACACCGTCACAGCAATCACACCGATCACAGCAATCACACCGTCACAGCGATCACAGTAATCACACCATCACAGCAATCACACTGTCACAGTGATCACACCGTCACAGCGATCACACGTCACAGTGATCACACCGCTCACAGAAATCACACCGTCACAGTGATCACACCGATCACAACAATCACATCGTCACAGTAATCACATCGTCACAGCATCACACCGTCACAGTGATCACACGTCACAGCGATCACACCGTCACAGTGATCACACCGTCACAGCAATCACACCGTCACAGTGATCACACCGTCACAGCGATCACACCGTCACAGTGATCACACCAATCACAGTGATCACACCATCACAGTGATCACGCCGTCACAGCAATCACATCGTCACAGTAATCACATCGTCACACCGTCACAGTGATCACGCCGTCACAGTGATCACACCATCACAGTGATCACACCGTCACAGCGATCACACCATCACAGCGATCACACGTCACACCATCACAGCGATCACACGTCACAGTGATCACACCGTCACAGTGATCACACCGTCACAGCGATCACACGTCACAGTGATCACACCGTCACAGCAATCACATCATCACAGTAATCACATCGTCACAGCAATCACATCATCACAGTAATCACATCGTCACAGTAATCACATCATCACAGTAATCACATCGTCACACCGTCACAGCGATCACACCATCACAGCGATCACACGTCACAGTGATCACACCGTCACAGCGATCACGCCGTCACAGCAATCACATCGTCACAGTAATCACATCGTCACACCGTCACAGTGATCACGCCTTCACAGCGATCACACCATCACAGTGATCACACCGTCACAGCGATCACACCATCACAGCGATCACACGTCACAGTGATCACACCGTCACAGTGATCACACCGTCAAAGTGATCACACCATCACAGCGATCACACGTCACAGTGATCACGCCGTCACAGCGATCACACCGTCACAGCGATCACACCATCACAGCGATCACACGTCACAGTGATCACACCTTCACAGTGATCACACCGTCACAGTAATCACATCGTCACAGCTTCACAGCGATCACACCGTCACAGTGATCACACCTTCACAGTGATCACACCGTCACAGTAATCACATCGTCACAGCTTCACAGCGATCACATTGTCACAGCGATCAAACCGTCACAGTGATCACGCCGTCACAGTGATCACATTGTCACAGCGATCAAGCCGCCACATCGTCACACCGTCACACGTCACAGCAATCAAACCGTCACAGTGATTACGTCGTCCCATCGTCACACCGTTACAGCGATCACAGCGTCACAGTGATCACACCGTCACAGCGATCACACCATCACAGCAATCATACCGTCACACCGTCACTGGGATCACAGCGATCACACTGTCACACTGTGACAGCGATCCCAACGATCACAGAGATCACACCGTCACAGCGTCACAGGGATCCCAGCGATAACAGTGATCACACCTGTGGCGTTCTCCCACCTCCAGGGAGAGTCCACCAATGCGGCAGATCAAAGACGTGTGCTAACGCCCCTCTCAACATTATATTACCTGGAATCTCTGTGTGCACGACAACAGTTTACAACTCCCCAGAAGTTTGGGATGGAATAAGAAATGCAAGTAAAATCTTTGACGGTATGAACCTGCGATAGTGCTCAACTGCGTCATTTGATTCGTCCATAAACATCCATGTTTGTCATCCATGTTGGTACGAAACGGTGCCGGTAAAGAGAACTACGGAACAACTGGTGATGTCATTGGGTCATTTTAATGATGATTTTGTCCAAAGGCGATCCTTGACCACTTTCACATTGTGAGGGAGATGGCATGACTCTTGTTTCCTGAGCTAAACCTAATGACCCTCTGAAATATGGCAAACACCTTGTCACGCTTTCATGGGTGGGGTTTTCAGGCACGTCTTTGTGCCGGTTCATTCCAAATGGAAACGCTTTCTTGGCATCTGCACATCTGCGGCACCGCTGGATGTGATATAGTCGGTCATCTGAAGTCCCCAAAATCTAGTTTCCAGCTGTTTTTGGCCTCATTAATACGACACAGTTGTGCTGTAACTCTACTTAGTCATTCTCCATGACTGCGTTACGTCAGGGCTTTACCTCCGCTGCTAGACGAGGTTGTGGTGGAGGAGTGAGCTTCAGCAGAGCCGGGCTTCACCTGGTGGAGGCCCTTTCAGGACCGTCTCAGGACTCATGGTGGCCCTATCACAACCTCCGGAAGGGAAAGGAACGGCTGTGTGAGCTTTACCAGAAACCAAGATGATCCTCTTTCTCTAAAAATGTCTATGTTTAACCCTTGTACTGTCTTCGGGTCAAAATGACCTCATTCTCCTGTCCTTCTTTCCTCCTGCTCTCTCCTTCCTTCTTCACTTCCTCTTTTCTCCCTTCCTTCCTTCCTTCCTTCCTTCCTTCCTTCCTTCCTTCCTTCCTTCCTTCCTTCCTTCCTTCCTTCCTTCCTTCCTTCCTTCCTTCCTTCCTTCCTTCCTTGTCTCCTCCCATCCTTCTTTTTTCCCTTCCTTCCTTCCTTCCTTCCTTCCTTCCTTCCTTCCTTCCTTCCTTCCTTCCTTCCTTCCTTCCTTCCTTCCTTCCTCCCTCCCTTCCTTCCTTCCTTCCTTCCTTCCTTCCTTCCTTCTTTCTTTTTTCCCTTCCTCCCATCCTTCTTTACTTCCTTCCTTCCTTCCTTCCTTCCTTCCTTCCTTCCTTCCTTCCTTCCTTCCTTCCTTCCTTCCTTCCTTCCTTCCTTCCTTCTTTCCTTCCTTCCTTCTTTACTTCCTTCTTTCCTTCCTTCCTTCCTTCCTTCCTTCCTTCCTTCCTTCCTTCCTTCCTTGTTTTCTCCCTTCCTTCCATCCTTCTTTTCTCCCTTCCTTCCTTCCTTCCTTCCTTCCTTCCTTCCTTCCTTCCTTCCTTCCTTCCTTGTTTTCTCCCTTCCTTCCTTCCTTCCTTCCTTCCTTCCTTCCTTCCTTCCTTCCTTCCTTCCTTCCTTCCTTCCTTCCTTCCTTCCTTCCTTCCTTCCTTCCTTCCTTCCTTCTTTCCTTCCTTCCTTCCTTCCTTCCTTCCTTCCTTCCTTCCTTCCTTCCTTCCTTCCTTCCTTCCTTCCTTCCTTCTTTTCTCCCTTCCTTCCTTCCTTCCTTCCTTCCTTCCTTCCTTCCTTCCTTCTCCCTTCCTTCCTTCCTTCCTTCCTTCCTTCCTTCCATCTTTCTTTCCTCCCTCCCTCCCTTCCTTTCTCCCTTCCTTCCTTCTTTCCTTCTCTTCATTCTTCCTTCATTCCTTCTTTCCTCCCTTCTTCTATTCCTCCTTCCTTGACCCAAAGACAGCACAAGGGTTAAACCATGTCATGAACGAGAAGGAATTTCAGTGCATAAAGTTTGTGTGGGAACAAGTCTAAACTGGGCGTGATGGCCTTATTTCCTACGGTCTTTAAACGCAGCTAAAGTATCCATGCAGGCAGTTTTCTGGAGGGAGAGAGAGAGGGAGAGAATTGGAAAGGGGAGGACAGAGGGGTGGAAAGGGTAGGAGGGAGGGGTGGAGAAGAGAGGAGGGAAGGGGAGGAGAGAGGGGTGGAAAGGGGAGGAGATAAGAGGGAAGGGGAAGAGAGAGGGGTGGAGGAGAGAGGTGGAAAGGGGAGGAGAGAGGGTGGAGGAGTGGTGGAAAGGGGAGGAGATAGGAGGGAAGGGGAAGAGAGAGGGGTGGAGGAGAGAGGTGTGGAGAAGAGAGGTGGAAAGGGGAGGAGAGAGCGATGGAGGAGTGGTGGGGTGAAGAAGAGAGGAGTGGAGGAGCGGTGGAAAGGGGAGGAGAGAGGAGGGAAGGAGAGGAGGGAAGGGGAGGAGAGAAGGATGGAGGGAAAGGGAGGAGAGAGGAGGGAAGGGGAGGAGTGAGGGGATGGAGGAGGGAGCAGAAGGATCAGGAGAAGAGTTTAGTGTGAAGAGGGAAAGTCTCCCGTGTCCGTGTCCGTGGAAGAGAACCAGCAGCGTCCGCTAAAGACGACCCCAGGGTGCGCGGGTTTG